>NC_083764.1:44356637-44564137 GCF_963514075.1 Conger conger
TTGCGAGCCTCTGTGTAAAACACAGCGCTAGAGGAGAAATTAGAAAATGACGACTTGCGTGCGAGATACCTGTTCAACTTCATTAGCAAAAAACTTTTCTGAGTTTTAAACTGGGTAATAGCAGTTAAGGGGTGCATGTTAGGTGACTGGTGCGAATGATCTGTACCTCAAGTGAGGATATTACCCAGCGTTCGGTAGAGAAAGAAAGCTTGAGAGAGAATAGAGTATATCACACACTGACCTGAATAAACAAACTCTATATGCAGTAAGTATATATTAGTATATAATATATATTAGTATTTAACTCAGTATATGTTATTGTGCATAAGAAAAAGAGTAGACAAAATCTTAATTTACAGTATTAGAATTTGTGTTGGGCTTCTGATATTTTAATGCATTATACCTTTGTATTAATCAAGATAATTATAAACAGCAAAATATACACAAATATCTTTTGATTTCTGAATAAAATATCATTTTTTGTCCAAATGTACAGACTATTTTACAAAATGCATCACTGTGTGAACTGTCTGCGTATTGTCTGCGTATGTTTTACAAGACATTTAATGATGCAATTATCACGCCATACCTGTGTACATATGAATGAATACAGTTCAACAAAATAAAGTGGCTTTTACTAATATATCCAGTAATATATGCAGCACATGTCATAGAAATATCACAATATATCAGAGGTTATATTTCAGCGCGTTAGGGTCCCCGTGACCCCTGATCCTCCTCAAATCATCCTCGGACCGCTCTATAGAATGCATCCCAGCAATCCTCAGATCGCGTTCCCAGACACATAAATCTAAACCGTCCCACTTTGATCTGACCATTTAAGGGAATCCGATCATGAACCCTGAGCCTCGCAGGGCAGAGAAGAGCCGGTCTCCCTTTCCCCTACAACAACAACCTCTGCAAACACCTACTTAATCAATATTTGGCCAGTAACTCTGAAAAGGCCCCTTTCAGATTTTAATTCAGAGCTGCAAAAACAATGGGCTGTAGGGAGGGAGGGGCAGACACTGCTGCTGCCAGGGCAATGTGAAGAACACAGAGGCCGCAGCTCAATGGAGATTGTCCGCTTTACTGTCCTAGTCACATGTTTTATGAGCTCACTGCCATCAGCTTTGAAACCCGGAGTCTCTTTTCAGTTCACTGTGTTACACACTCGACGAAGCCTCTGACATAGAAACGTCAATGAACAAATGAATCTCCTCTCCAGGACAATAAAGCTCCAACCTAATCTAATCCAATCAATCAGGTATTGATCAATCATCCTGAAGCGGGTAGGAGTGGTGCTGTTGTGGGGATTTGATTTGTATACATCCTCAGAATGTAAGTACTATGTGTGGGTATATCAAATTAGCTGTAAGCCCCACTTAAACTGCAAACAAAATAAGTAGTAAGCACAAAAGTTAGCCTATATATATATAGAGTCCGTGGCAGATAGGAGGGGGCTGGAAGTGTGTAGTCACAAGATGGAAGTGTGAAAAATTAAAGGCCAGATACAATCTAGCTGAGGATATTTTGCAAGGAGCAAGTGTGTCGGACGAATTATGCGGCCGTGCATGTGACAAGGCCCCATCGTGACCAGGGGGGCAGTGCGCCCCTCCAGGAAAAAATAACAAGTGTCCATTCAATCCTTGCATGTCCATTCAATCTTTGCACGGCACACAACTAAGCAACGGACACATTTCGACGACGCTAAAAAAAAGTTAGAAGAAGTTATTAGGCTTTTATTTAATTTGAACTCGAGCATGTTATTAAACTATTAGCTGAGATTGCATTCATTTCGCCATCTTTCTCAGCGTGGAATATAATGTTTTTCTTACACCAGGCGCCAAAAACGAAATTTATTTTTCAACCGTTTTCCAACATGTTACGTTCAAATTTGTATCATTTATTATTTTTCGTATTTCTAGTTTGAAGAGGTGGCAAAGTTTTAATCGTAAACACATATATGCTACTAATCAAATGTGGCATATTATCTATAATCAGTTTCACAATATAAAGAAAATGTTTTATATTTATTATTTAGTTTTTATATTAACATAATGGTTGTAATTTTATTCTGCAATGGCGGTCGGAATCATTGTTGGACACAAAATAATAAGTTTGCATGTTATGTGAAAACGGAGAAAGGTAGCCCACTGAACAGTCTATAAAACCGCATGAGCTGGGGCTATTGGCAATCGCTGAATAATTCATCCCCCATTGCAAGCGCATACCGTCCTTTTTAGGTCTTTTCTTTGGGCACTTTTTCTTCTTTTCTCGTGGAATTATAAAAAGTTTGGCTTCTTTTGTGTTGGCCAAGCTGCTTCGCAGCCCTGCTTTTGTCGACATGAAGCCGAAGCGTGAGCTTCAATGGACTCTTGCAGCATTGTTTCCCAAGTTCATCTTCAAGTGTCCAATTGTGTGCGCAAGTCCCGTCTTTGTACAGAATGGAACAGTTGTACAAATGTTTGGTCAACTTATTTGATACTCTCTCTCACTCGCTCACTCTCTCTCTCCCCCTCTCTCTATATCGGTAGAAGAAAATAATAGACCGTCCCATTTTCTGGGGCAAGTGAAGGTGTGTGGGGTATGGTTTACGGGTTTCACGTGTTCACACCTCATGACACGTATTAACAAGTGGGCTGCAGTAATTCTTGTAAGTTATTTATCAAACGTTTACTGGTATGTTCAATGTATGCGACCATTATGCTGTCGCAAACTAACGTTTGTATTACGCTATTTTCCTTAAGCATTAAAAATGCCCTTAGTCTATCTTTGATCCACTGGTCTCTAGTCCAGTCAGTGGACTAGGTCATCATAATTTAGGCAAAGTCCATTCTAGTCCTAAAATATGATGAAGATATTCAAAATAACTATTTTATAGTTATTATTTGACTGGACAATGTTTTCAAAATATTCAATAGCATACTAAAACCGTGAATTTGCAGAGTTACCAATACTTCCACTCATTGAGAATAAACTTGTGAGAATATACTAGAATAGGCTAATATACATTCATTCAAATAATATTCTTTATGTAAACCGACACGTCACACATCCTAAAGCGTTAGTACGCTATACGTTTAATTTAATTGAGAAGCCACTGGCAATTCAACACTGACGTTTTAACGCTTTGTCGAAATAATAACTTCCAAGTAAAGTTCAGAATCACCACATGGAATGGTTTGTCTTTTGATGGAAGACTTGTATTCTCTACCGAGGGTGGAAAATACCAACAGGTCTCGTGCTGTTAATTCAGCGCCTTTGATGATCACCATGCATTCTGCACCCCCACCTCGACACAAGAAGGGCCTCAGGGGAGGACAGATATCGCCAGCAGAAAGGTCAGAACAAAGCACCTTTCACAAATATTAAAACTTTAAGAGCATACTGTATGGTAGACCATCGTCCATTAAATATCGAAGGCTATACATTTTCCAACCAACGTCATAGGCCTATCGCAAATTTAAAACAAATTTGATACAGAAAGCAGTCACAGAATTATAAAATAGCTTATGAGGGAAAAAAAACTGAAATATTCACATTAGTTTGTCACAACGTTTTTCTCTCTCTTGTAAGTGTATGATATGTAACTACACTACCTTAACAGTATATTTGATACGATTACCAGAGAGACTAAATAGCCTAAAAGTTTTCGATATCAAAACGTATCGTCTAAAAGTTTGGGATACTTAATAAGAGGTCCCCACTCACATCTGTCGCCGAGGATACCGTCGATACTGTGTTTTGCCCTTCTTCCATTCTGTTCCAACTCCCTCTTCTCGATGTCTTCTATCTCTTCGTCGTCCTCTCCACTGCCTCCAAATTTGCATCGCATAACTCGGCTGATGGAGCTCACTTTAGAATAATAAATCAAAAATCACGAATTAATACATTTACAGCAGCTAAAAATGTGACGTTACTTCAAAAATAACTTTCTGCTTAGTAGGCATAGTATATATTTGTTAGGCAATCACTTTGCAATCCTAAAACAAGCCTTTAATTGTGCTACTTGAAATGCTCAAAATGCTACGTTTTACACTGCGTTTAAAAAAACTAAACTGTAAAAATGTAATCTCTGTTGTAGGTCTACCTCTGACTGAACTGTTAAAGTAACTTTGTTTTGAACTAAGGAAAAGAGGACATTTAAAATATTTCAATGCAAAAACATACCAGTTCAAAATATAACTGTCCCTGTCCTTTTATAAAATGTGAAATAATTCCATATCTGGCTCATATTACCTTACATATTAGCATAACAGTATATTAACACATGTACAAAAACTTGAACATAATTTAAAAAATAAACTCTGAAGATGCACTAAAATATTTAATTGAGTCGTGTTAAGTATAATATAAGTATAATTGTTCCATACGTTGCCATCGGTCGGAAAGGAATAGCCTATATTATATTACCTGAAGGAACAGTGGTCCGGTCACAGATCCCGTCTTTCAGCAATTTGTCCCGAATTTCCCAGCTAAATATTCCCGGGCTGTCCCGCTTGTATTCCTCGATCTTCTTATCGACATCCGGTGTTGCCAGCTGCTATATGACATTATTATTGTCGTTATGAGGATGATGATGATGATGGTGGAAATGAGGAGGATGAGGATGAAAGGGAGGATGAATAGGATGATGAAGAGTATTATTATTATTATTATTATTATTATTATTATTATTATTATTATTATTATTATTGATTTACAGTGTATTTAAAAATATTAATATTGAATTATAATTCAAATAAATACAGATGAAACATGGACATTTTGATTAGTGTTGTATTGTGAAATAACATGATTCTCATTTCAAGTTTATTGGTAAACAATATCAAAATCATATTGATAGGCATAAAGTTTTATTGCTTTTTTATGATCATTAAACCTGTCGATAGGCAACAACAACACATAATTAATTAAATGAAACTTCTTGAATCACAGTTATGAAGCATATTCCTTCCATTGCCAAACTTTTCCGTTAATACTGGATTGGGACCTTTTGAAACGGCAAAACAAGCCACATCACAAAGAAAACCTAGCGTACATTTAAACACACTAAATAGCGAGGAACCTGTATTAGTTTCACACTTTAAAATCTGATCTAGTGACAGCGCAGGTTTTAAAGTGCGATAGCACGACGTAAAATCTGGCGTAGAGGATAGGGGCCTCATGCCTGAGCTCACCTTGGGCTTTCCTCCCCCTATGGCACCGGGCCGAATAGAACCGGTCTCTTGGTACCTGCACAGAATTTTCGACACGCAGCCGTGGGAAACACGAAGCTGCCGGGAGATGACGCACGGCCGGACACCGTGGTGAGCCATCTCCACGATCTTGTGGCGGATGTGATTGGGCAGAGGTCGGCCGTTTATGAAAACTCCACCGAGCTGGTTTACTCTGCCTTGACCTAGTGGGGTAGAGACTGCGCGACACAAAACAAACCTGTTAATGGTTATGATAACAAGACGTATATGAAGTAAAAGAAGCGTTTGATGCTTCTCCCAGTTACCCTCTCCCAATTACCTATAGGTTCAAGTAGGCCTAATCAACTTAATAGAATAGTTAAACTAGTCTTTCTGTGAAAATATTTTGGCAAATAACCGAAATTCAATTATTATTAATGTACTTTATTTCAAAATATTGTTCTGTGACAGTATCTTAAACATAAATAACTACAAGAATTACTGGTTTGCTCAACTAGAATCTTCATCCAGTTTCAGCCTAATGAAAATACCGTGAAGCAACTTGTTGCTGTACAACATGCATCACTTGGAAAATGTAATTATTAGGCTATTGTATACTAATGTTTTTAACTGACTTTACTCCAAGTGAACTAACAAGAAAATGAACTTGGGCGCTTCGTTATGCAGTTTTAACCTTTTAAAAGACAGAAAATGACCGTGAACATTATATAGGCCTACACATAACTGCTGCAAATATGCATCTCAGACACGATACTTCACCAGAACAACAAAATATAAAAGTTTGAGAACACAAATTTGGAACATGAATTATAAGCAATTATAGCATGCTAACGACTAAAGGATCAACTGAAAGTGACTACAATTGTTTGTTGTTGTTGTTTCTTCCTTTTTTCATTTTTTGGTTTGTTTGTTTTGTTAGCCGCATTAACACTTAACATTTGTTTACAACAAATATGAAATAGAACTATGGTGCAGGTTCCCTGCGCATGGGTGATAGATATTTCTTACCTTCCAGTGGGAAGCTGCCCCGCGGATAATTTTGAGGTGGCGTGGGGCGCATCATCGTGGGTATGGTACCCGCTAGCGCTGTCATATGTCACCCGCAGTCAAACACGCAGACAGGACAGATATTTGAGGGCAAAAGATAAGTTTTTCAACTTGTATTCCAGTCTTCCGATGTTCCGGCTGCAGGGCTGTAGAGGGTTATTTTCTTGTCCTGGAAATGGTGTATAGTTTCCCCATGCAAAAAGCCAACGTTATAAAGAAAGGTTAGACGGGAAATCCTATAGGATTTCGAAGTTCATCGACGTACAATATTGGATTCCAAGTTAAAGCTAGTATAATGTGATGAAGAACTGTTCGTAGCGTGTTCGGTAGCCTTACACTGCTGTTGATATTGACACACTTAAGAGAGTGTAAAGATGGAACATTTATTAGTTGTTGCATCCCGTACTCATCAGCACTTCGAGGCTTGCGATTGGCTAAGAGCACGAATGCCCCAGTAGTTGAAAGTGCACTGCGATTGGCTGAGAGCAATAACTTTCTTTTTGTGTGGACCTGGTGCGAGTTCAAGGCACTTCAGTGCAAAAGTAAACGCTTTAGAGTCTGTGTAGAAGGGAATTGCTAATGCTAGGCATAACCCCTTCTTTTTAAATATTTATTCGTTAAACATCTTTAATTAATGTAAAACGCGGTCATTATACAATTAAAATAACAGGGGAAGCCTAAACTGAGCACAATTGGCGTTAAATGTTTCTAAATGCAAATGGAAACAGTTGCGAGATGAGAATGCATAAGATGAAGTTCCTCGTTAGCAAATATCCCGCGGATAACGCTAATAACTGGATTATTTGATTCTCTTTGATCATTTATTTTTAAAAACATGTTTTGTTAATTAGTTTGTTTTGAAATCCATCATAATAGTAGAATATTGTTCTTGCACTGACACGTCAACGACAGATGAGTTGTGTTTGGACAGATACAATTGTAACGTAAGTCTAAAATATTCAAAAATGCAGGACATTTCTGATTTTTCAGTGAGTATATACTGGCATTTACGGAGCCTCAGCTGGACTTAAAGAAGCTCAGTGTTTGAGTGGAGGTGGTAACCCTCAGCAGGGTATGACGCCAGGAGTGCCGTAAAGATCGTCTGTACTGAAGGAAGGTGCAATTGTGAAGTGGTCGCATTTATAACTTCGTAATTGTTAGAAAACCCCATCCTTTTTTCTCTCGTTCCCTCCCTCCCGCTCTTTCTTGAGGCTTGCAATTTGCCCGCCCCCATTCTCCCTCGCTCTCTTTATTTGTGGAAACCCATTGATGAGTGCTGTCAGTCATGAAGTCCCGCTCTGCAACGCTATCAGTCAAAAGGAGAGCGGACCATGCCCAAAATGGCTTTTGAACTCAAACAATGATCTTTTCCTCCGAAATACATAACATGTTCTTCACATGGTTTCAAGCGCTATCGTACCATGCTACACATGCCACGTGAGGGTAATGCCGCAGAAATAAAAGAGTATATAGAAGAAATAAACAATCTATAAATGTGTGAAGTTAGAAGGCGACGAAAGCCGAAGTGATGGCGCAGGCTTAATCGTGGGAACTTGTGGGCTTGGGCACTATCTGCCCTCATTGCTTTTTGAAAAACCATCACGTGATCAACATTACACATGGGCCTAGCCTAGTACAATCACAATATTTTCAAGTTCGTGCGTTTTCCCTTTCATAATAGCTGTTTTTTTTTTTTTTTAAACATGTAATAATTATGTATGGTATTATAAGTGTAGCATGTAGTTATGTACTTATGGCTAATTGGGCGCCAGTTGGTAGGCCTCACTAGTGGTAAAGTATTGTTCATGCATGGGAGGGCGATTTCTCCAAGCTGTTTGTCAATGTTGTATGTAAAGCAGTCGGAGTGTGTTGAAGGCATGCATATGCTTTCTCAGAACTTACACATAATATTCTAAATATGTATAATCCGACCAAAAATGATAATATAATGACAGCAAACACTTTTGTCATTTATATAATTGAATACGTTTATATAATTGTATTCAAAAGGAAAAGCCTTTTCATGCTTTCCTTGAATCTTTGAAGTTACGCGGGCATTTTTGTCTAAATCATAATTGGAAAAATAAATAGTATATTCCCTTGTGCTGTTGAATTATTATATATATATATATATAGTATTATTATTCAAATAAACCGCCGTACGCAAACTGATTTTTATATAAAAAAGGATGGTTTGCTGCAAGACCTGGACAAAAAAAAACGTTTGATTATTGAAATCATGTTATTAAATATTTCCCCGGGTTTTCGGATAATATAATTGCGTGACAGTGCATACCGGCTCTGGGAGGTGACAGGACCCCGCACCAGTCCCAGGTGCACTTTAATCGGATTAGTGCACGTGGAGTTAGCAGCCACTTTGCCGCGGGACAGACTGGGAAATACACAGGAAAAAGCACTGCTAATTATTTTCATTTTAACTGACACTTTAAATGAATGGTCGTAATGCAGGTGGAGGGATATAATTGAACTTTCTTGTTATTCTTGACGAGTAGTACATTACAGATTATTTACATTACACTGAGCAGACTTTTATGCAGATCGATTTACGGATAGATAGGCTATTTGTAGTAGTCGAGATAAGAGTTTCAGATAATAATTATAACAATAATAATAATATCATTACCACAATAATTATCCACATAGGCCACATTTTGTATAAACGGTCATGATATATTGTTCCATGATTCTGTTCTAACGGATTTATATTGTTTCAGAAACTGTGTGTTAAAGGCCTATAATCGTCATTCTGAGGTGAACACCAACTTTAATTCGACTGTGTTGATGACTTCGGCTTGATAATGTTAGGTTCTGTTTGCTCACACTACTGTTGATCGGATATTAATTATTCATCGCTGGGACACACGGCCTCCTGTTGGAAACACATAACCAACAAGCCATTCCTATTAAGACCATGCCTTTAATGTTCTCCAGCTCCTTTTGTCTTAGAATTACTTTGCTACCCAAAGTGTAAAAACACTGCGGGGAGAATCTCCCCAAAGCCAACGAGCGCTTCATTAACATATACCTTTTGTTGTCCAACATCCATTTTACCTTTCTTGGTGGAAGTGAAAAGGCACTTCAAATGTTTTCTTTCTGCCCGCACGCGGACAATGGAAGAAAGCAGGAGAGAATATACTCGAGGAAACGGGGGTTCTTTCACGTGCTAAGTGATCGATTTCTCTCATTCATGGAAAGCTCAAATAAACTTTACATACATCCTAGGAAGACTTATTATGTCATTCTTTGTACTTTATCTACTGTTTATCCAGGACCACTGTCAAACCAAACACCCATAGTCTCTGTATCAACTAATTCTGTATGACCTAACGTAATGTGACTGTTTTGTATAGGTAATTTTAGGTATTAGGCTGTCCTGCGATAAACGCGCATACTAAATGGAAATTTTCCGATGTCAGTCACTCACAAATTAGCGAATAATTCGTTTTTATTGACACACATTTAAATAAGATATAGGCTAAGCACTTCTAGGACCCACATAATAATTCCAACAATTTCAACCAATAAAATAAACTCATGAAAATAAACGTCCCAATGACTATGAGACCTTTTGAATGACAAAGTGCTTTATCCATGTTCAAAAGCCTACTGTTTACTCGTAGTGTTTTATGATACACAGATCAATACACAATGCACAACACACCAAATAAAGGCTATGTTTTAAACTCAAGAAAGAAACTGCTGAACTCTATCTCTAACTTCTGAATACCATTCCGTGTATGTAGACTTATACACAACTTGTCACAACCAACAACAGGAATGAGAGATGTGGATGAAACTATTCCAAGCACAGATTCTCATCAATTCGTGCAGTTTTGTAAAACGTTGGTGCAATTAATAATGACCCGATTATCTAATACAAACAAAACAATGCATGCAATACATCTGTCTTCATGCTACACATCGCATATTATCAGAAAATGCAAGCTATTAAAAAGCATAGTATATAACACACGTAAGAGCATCGAGCAGCCACTATCATTGAGATTCATACTTGAATATTATAGGCTACGTTATTGCTCTTAACAACCTGCAGCCTATTCTTGACTTTTAAATTCCTTTTTACAACGACAAATGTGCTGATGCAGGTTCTCACCAGAACTAGGGAAATTCTATACTGCTATAAAAACAAAGAATGAATAAAACAACAGAAAGTCATGATTCAGTGTTTGGCTATCTTAAAAGGGACATTAGATCTCCGTGTCAAATCCATTAGTGCGGCTAAAATGCTCACTCTGTCTAAGTTTGTTTGATGAGGAAAAATTGCACCATAAATAAAGCCCGAAATGCCATCATCTCATAATGTAGCCTAGAGGCTCCGAACTCTGTATATTTTTAACAGAATTTAATTAGGGTGAACTATACGAATAACACTATGAATAGAACTATGGGGCTTTCGATTTCAGAATGAATTCGAGTACTTTTTTTGCCATATCTAATACAAAAATAAAAAATGATTCAACCACCACGAGGTTTTCTTTTCAACTATGAGAGATGAAGTATTTACCCTGGACACAAATGGATGTATGTTTCTGTAAAATTGCCGTTTAACTTTCTCAAAGAACGAACATATTCTTTACAATCCAATTTGTTCATATCATATTTTTTATATTTAATGTCTTATAGAGCACATAGCCTATAGCCCACAAATTGTTAATTGATTTAAAGACCATGATTGTTTTCTTAATTTTAGTCTATATAACAATCATACACACGTTACTACTTTTAGTTGATGTGGGCCTATTGATTACTGGTTTAAAACACAAAGTACCAACAGCCTGTAATGTGAAAAGGGTCTGCGTGAAGAATGATGACACGTGACTCACATGGCAATATTTTCTGGTGATTATTGTCTCTTAGTCATGCTTACGAAAAGCATTCTTCAAAGCTATTTACTTACAATGTGTGAACATTTTGTTTATTTTATCGTAACTAATAACAACCTTTTGTTTTTAGATTAGCATTCATTGTTTTGAGTTTATCAAAACTAATAACACAAACTGGATATATTGAGACGGCCGACATTATTCTGAAAAAGAGCAGTAATAGTTTCACACTGACCAAAAAGTTTTCAAAAACAATGTGTTGTGGTTCATTTTATAATTATTTGTGTTCTATAGATTTAATGCCGAAATACGGAACTATGAAACCGGAGATGTTTTTAATCGATCAGCTCCCTGCAAGGTTGTATCAGATTCGTCATTCATTTTTTAGATTATTTTTGAGATTTGTGTGCGCAGGCTCAATGACAGGGATACAGAGTAACCTACACCATATGTAAAAGCGGATTTCTTTCTGTTATTGTTCGGTTGCCTTCATTAAACATCTGTATGTTATTAATGTCACAACAAACATATTTTCAAGACTATAAGCCAAATTATTCACATATACAAAGGTATAGGCAGTTCAACAACCATAAACATAATGTTCAAATTGGTCAGCCAACTAAGTTATTACAATAATTTTTATAATCATAATATCAAAATGTAACCATATTAAAACCAATACTTTGAGCCATATGCTTCACACAAAGCAAACAAGTGTTGTACCATTACACTGCTAAATCATTGCCTACAATCATTTATGTGCCAGCCTGGTCCTATGTTTTTCCATGTTGTCATGTGAAGGGAATATGCCAAACAAGTCAAAGGAACGATTAATCCTGTTTGGGGAATTTCTTATTTTGTACTTTAAAAAACACTCCCAAAGGCATTTTGAATTCTTCCAAACAAGCTATCTTATACTTCATATTACACATATTGAGATCTGAGAACTATGGTGTTCTGCTCATCATTTCTACAGTTATGAAATATTGACCTTTAACTTCCGTGTCAGTTCATTGTTTTCTACCACTTAGAACATCCAAAAAACTAGAATTACACATAGACAGTAAACTTTAAAAACATTTTCATCATCACACAGGTAAAGAATTATAAACACATGATTAACTCATTTTCAAAATGTCATTTGGAACTCTATAGTTCTCCCAGCACAATAGCATGTTTACATTATAGTAGACCCAGCATATGTGAATTTATATATTCTGGATCTTTATGCATACAAATATGCATACTACATTGTCAACTTTACACCAGTACCATTTAAAGAAAAACTATACACAACATATTCAATGTCATGAACACAACATCTATTCTCACTTAATAATAATAATAATAATAATAATAATAATAATAATAATAATCATTCAAATACGTGTCATTATTTTGCCTCTTCTTTATCTATGTATATATTCTTAGTTAAAGTTTAGCTATACTGTAAATTGTCAGTGGTATACATTTTTTGCCTGCTCTAATATTTCTATTTGTATGAACCTATATTGTACAACTATAGTAGTCACAGCATAAAACTCCCAGTGGGAATGAAAATGCTTATGCTTGACATAATAGGTTACCCATATAAAGTAACTGCTAAAATAAAGGGAACACTTGAATAGATTAAAGATAGGTTGAGTATATTTAAAGCAGGTGCTTCCACACAGGTGTTGTTGCTGAGTTAATTAAGCATTTAATATCCCAGCATGCTCTTGGTTGTGTATACAAAAAGGCTGGCCGGGCCCAGTCAGCCATTATTTTGGCTGCCAGATCAAATCCTGGTGACTTTTACAGAGAGGTGCTTTACAGGGCACATCTGGATGGAGCCTCGGTGAATTAAGACTGTGGAACTGATGTTTCATGAGCAACGGTGGCTACAGTGCTGTTGGCACTGAGGTCTAAGGAAAGGACATCATAAACCAGGGGCAGCTGTGGTCGCCTGTATGTACTCCTCAACCGTGATGTCCATGCGTCGGTTCGAGAGGCAAGGTAAAACGGACAAGCAACTCAGTTTACTGCAAATATCAATACGGAATGTCATGCCAACCTATAACTTGGTGGATGCCATTACTGCCATCTTAAATAGCCGAGGATAAGAATCATTGATTTTTTCAACATTAAACCTTTTTACGTGTTTTCACTGGTGGAGAAAATGACACGTTAAACTAAAGAGGGTTAATTGGGCATGACATAATAAAAATATATTACTGTCAGAAAGTCTTCCCCATAGTTTACGGACTCCCTTAACTAATGTTTTGCGTGTACTTTTTAGAATTTCTTGCCATTTTTTGGTGCAGCCGATTCCCAATACATTGTATCCGTTAAGCAGTGAATATTCCGTAATTTTGTGAAAATGAGACACTAAACTGAGAGGTGTGATCAGGCTTCACATATTTCAAAATTAGACCATATCAGAATCTCTAATGGGATCAATAGGGAACAGATGTTCCTGAAAAAAATCCATAGTTTATTGGCTGCACTGGAGAAACCAGCAAAAGATGGTTTATATCAAATATATTTGAAAGGTATCCACAGTATCAATATCACAATTATATTATTGATTCATTTGATACTGAATTGAATTGCAGTCATGTTATCCAGAGTTCAAAACTCACCAAACAACAACAAAATAGAGTAGCCTTTTGGCTATTACTTTTACAGAGCAATTTGTAACGGTGCATGAATGTGAATAAAACAGATCGGTTAGTTCAACAGACAAGAGAAGAGAGGTAAGAATGCATCCTCACAAAACTGTATCTGTAACTGTTGTTATACAAGAAGTGATGAAAGGACACTTGTTCAAATGTGTAACACAAACTGTCAAAGCTCATAGCGAATGAAGACATGTCCTGCATAAACGTCAATGGCTTGCTTACAGAAGACATGTCCGTGTAAATAAAGTAGCTACAGAGAGCAGCGCTAAGTCCTTTGTTATCTGATTCCTTCGAGCTGGAAAGAGGGTTTATTAGCTCCGCAGCGGACCCAAACTGTGGGCCCTCGAGGCCTGACTCCCCCTCAGCTTTGTGTCTTACCCTGGAGTAATATTCTCCCAGCAGTGCCCTTCTCTGGGGGATTACAGATTAACTAGAAAGAGGATTCTGAATGAAATGCACCGCGATTTTCATTTAAACCTGATTTTCATTTAAAACAAGGGGAGGCCTACCTCTGAGAGGCTTGTCTTTGGTACCTGGCTAGAGACTATAACACCTGCTCCCCCAACCCAGACCAGACGACAACGTCCTCTCTCACGCGCATATACGGGCATACACAGACACTGTTTCCCTCACTCTCAGTCACACTGCGTTTATCTCTCATTCTCTCTTATCTCATCGGATATAGTGGTTATTGTGGTTGATATCTCTGGAGGCCAATGCTTCCAGCCTATGTATCGGCTTTATTTAATGTGACAGGTACATTTAATACCAGGTTCTCACATTTAATGTCCAGGGGATATTCTCAAAGGTTCACGACAAAAAGGTACTAATTTATTGAGTTAGTTAGTATAGTTAGTTAGTTAGTTCATTTATTTGTTTGCTTGTATGTTTGTTCATTTGTTTGTTTGTTTAACCAGCTTTCAGCTGTTGGTGGAAACTTTCAGATCAGCTAAAAGTATTGGGCTGCTACAAAAATGCATGTAAGCAATGAAGAACACATGAACCTGAATATTACTGTACAATGTCCATTAAAAGACATAATTACTGAACCTATTTACAGTAATGTCCCATTCTAGGCTATTGTAGGATATTATTATTGTTTTGTTATTATTCAGGAAAGGATGTGGTCCAAATATTTCCTCTGGGGCTACAGAAAATCACCAAGGACAGGGAAATTGGTTCTTGTTAGTGAATTACCATATGTCTGTGAACTGGAACACATTCAGTAATTCTAGAAGATGTGGGTTTTTAAAGCTCATTAGCATTCATTAGTAAATCAGACTGGTTCTTGCTAATTAAAATTGACTGGCTGTGGCATGACTTCACTGAAAAGGGTTATGTATCAGGAATCTCTGAAACTGTGTGTAAGAGGGTATAAAAATACAAATTCCTGGGAGACCAGTAAATATACGGTCTTCAGGAGTTAAGAACATTTCTGGAACTAAATTTCCTATATATGACGCGTGGTGAAAACAATCACGTTTTTTTATTTCCTTACCACCGAGATTACAAGTGACCCCTTTTCCGGAAACCAATACATTTAATTATTATGGTTAACAAATACTTTTGAGGTTATTGTTGTGTTGTTTTCTTCGTCATATAGTGTGTCTTATAATGCTTAAGGAATATTTGGCGGAGCAATTCTGACCAAAAATGACGAAGAGAATGCAACCGTACTCTCAATATACCTCCGTTGTCATGTGTACATACATTTAGTGTACACCAGGGGTCACTTGTGGGAAAGCGCATGTACTGCCCGTAATGCTCAATATAAAGAACTGGATTCGGGATAAGTTTACCCGAAATACGTTACGTCCTCTCATACACCAAATAAAAAACACTGAATATTGCGATATAAAGTACACAGCACTGAATTACTTAATAATAATAATAATAATAATAATAATAATAATAATAATAATAATAATAATAATAATAATAATACGAAGAAGAATATGTTTGTTTTTTTAACTCAATAGGTTTAAAAATCAATAATTATCTTTCATAATCTCCCATCTACTCACATTCATTGACTAAATATCATCAACAACAATATAAATTGTTTGTGGGCATGATGTGATACCAGTTCAGTAATCTTTATTATGGAACCACATAAACCTAAATCTGAAATATGTGTATAAGTGTGTTTGTTTTAGATATTTTTTACGCCATTACTGGAAAAACAGAGTATGTAACTACCAGTGTCTCCATAAAATATAAATCATTTAAATGTTCCCCAAGGAATTCAAGTGTGTGGCCACAGTTAAACTACAACTACTGAACAATAACTGGAATCACCCGGATAAACTAAGAGCAACTGGGATACACACAACAGAAGCTCTCACACAGCTATCGTTCCTCCATTAATTCAGCCAATACCATGCCAGTCAGTCACATGGGTGTACATAAAATTCTATATTGCTCATCTATAATTAAAGCTAATATGGCTGCAAGAGGAAATTTAGATAGCTTTAAAAGAGGTGTGATAGTTGAGGCACAATGTGTAGGAGTTCCGGTCGCCGTGTTTCCAGCAATGACGTCAGCATTGAATATATCGTCGCAGAAAATACGCCATTGCATTTCTGACCATTGCATTACTGCTGCAAGTCAAACAGGCTGGCAAACATGCTTAAGTTTACTGACAGTTTCATCCTACTGAGAGACCACATTAGTGTTTCCTTTTTCTCCCTACCTGTAGTTACATCACCTGAATTCTATACTTTTTTACTTTAATCTTTAATGTTTGTCTTTACTTTCGAGCAGTGTTGTATATTGTAATGCGATGGTAACAATATCCTGTATGAAAGCATTTTGCAAAGGTACTGCAATATGAAAGGTTTTGAAAACCAGGTTTTATTTATCATTAGGGTTCTCTAAGATATTATTAATACCAGCATGAATCATGCGCCCAGTACAGCATTACCCCGACCATTGTACATATTGAAATAAATAATAACATAATGGTTCTGTAAATGAACACATTCATATATTTTTTTCAATCCAAGTCTTATGTGATGAGAAACTTATGTGAAATCGCTCCTGTCATTGTAAGGTGTTATATGATTGTCCACTTTCAAAAAATAATAGCCATTGATTTGCTGCCTTAACATCAATACTCACAGGTCTCAGTACCACTGGATAAGAACACAAGCGCAAGGATAGATTATGCATATATTTTCTTGTTTCCTTGGTTACTGGAAATGGAAGAGAACATAAAAGAATCGCCTAACAAAAGCCATCACAAAGCACATCATATTCATGACAAGAGAACACAATTCAAACAATATGAATTTATATCCTGGCTGATGGAAAACATGATTTTGTTTCTAAGCCAGAGTTCCAGCTGTTGAAAGTAAGTTCAAATACGTTTTATGTATTAGATGCAAGGCCATCTAATACTACTGAATAGCCGACATTATGGCGTCGCAAAATGGATGCATTCACATGACAGAGATTACACATTAACAACTTCAAGTACAGAAAAAGAGTGTCTTCAGGTGTTTCTCCTGTTGGTGGTAGTTGAGGCGGGGCGCCCGGTGTCTGGCCCAGGTCGGTATTTCAACCAGCAAATCAACCACGTGACAACCACGGAAAACATTGCCAATATGCTAGCCACCGAGAGACAGACGGGGCCCAATGGCGAGGGTGGGTTATTGTAATTGTGCACGAATATAAGACCCATAAAAAGGAGGACGAGCATTGACAGGAATGCAAAGATTACGCAAACGCAGCCCGTGGTCAGGGCTACTCGCTTGCAGTTCTGACAGCTCTCGTAGGGTGCGGAGTCGTATGAAGCCGTGGTAGCAGTGGACAGAGTTACAGACGGAGCTGTTTGACTTGTAGACGCTCCGGTAGAAGCTCCGGACGCCTCTTCGCGGCGGTGGCCAGTCAGAGCCGGGTGAAGCGGCGGAGGGTACGGGGGCAAGCTGTCCTGGGGCAGTGGGTCCGATTCTATATAGAAAGGGAAAGCATCCGTAACTTTCGTGTTGTTGGGGAGGTTTTGTATCCGGTATTCCGGAATTGGTGTCCGATGACGACATAACGGACAGCTGATGCGCCATGGTCGATCCTCCCGGAGATGGAGAGTATTCAGGCATTCCTCGCAGAATGTGTGCAAGCATTCCAGGATCTTCGGTGCGCGACGGTCCAAGTCGTAATAATTGTAACATATTTTGCATTCATATTCCTCATAAGGGAAAGCCGCGGCAAGCCCCTCGTATCTGCGCTCTGCTAAACTTGCCTCTGCCATTTCATCTTCTGTTATCTGCTCGTTCACATAAAAGACCTCTACAGCACAGTCCTATAACAAACGGTCTCGGTTGGTCGGGTGACGAACGCCCCCGCTTTCCTATCTGCATTACTGTAAAATCCGAACTTGTGATAAAAGCACAGGGCGCAGTCCTCTTCACTCCTTCGATGCCACGATCTTACTGTTAGATATAAGAGACCGATCCTCAGAAAAGAAATGTGGTGATGCAATAGAGTACCGGCAATTTTAATAGTGTTAATCCGCTTGCGAGAAGATGAAAAAAATTAAACCGTAATAAAAAGACCACAGTATATACGATGCTATTGTTCAGCGGCGTACTCTTTTGTTTGTGTACAGTAGCAGTGTAAAGCATCAGGATTCGGGAAATGAACTCGAAAGCAAAGCTGGTCCGATCACAAGGCAAGTCACGCCAGTGCAGGGCTCAGACGAGAAGACCTAGATTCTGTAATGAGATTAGGCTGCCGTTACCGTGCAACAGGAGGTCTAACCACGGCGAGAAATGTCAGAATGACGATGATTTTAGCACATAAGATGCTGACTACCTCGAATTTAATATTATAGCTCTCTGTATAGCTTTAACATGTAAATCGTTTGGAAAATACGGTTGTGTGCCTATACAGTCAGTTTAGTTAAACATTACTAAATGTGAAATCATTGTTGACGTAGATGGGCAAAGTTTTTCTTTATATTTTATTGAGATGTTGATGTAATGTGAATTCGTATATCCAGAACAAACTTGTTTACAGACTCTAGTTATGGAGTTCACATCATACAAGCGCTTTACACGGAATATTCCAAAACATTGCTTGTGTAACGAATGCCTCTTCGTTGAGTGTTGTGCTAATGCCCAGTTTTCCTTGATGGGCGCTGTCCGCCAGTAGAGGTGCTGAAATCTGACAGGCGCATGATTTTGTGAGCATAAACCAGTAACACCGGAACACGGAAGTCTAGGACTCAACAAGCATGCCATGTCACATGGTATATACCTAGATATGTAACAATTAACCTATTTAATTAGCATAAAACACTAGTAATAAGATCAGGCTGCAACATACTGGCCATTGAAGTAACACCCACATTGTAAAGAGGGTTACAACGTCACAGGTTGAGGTGTTGTTATTTGTAAGATTAGTTTGTAGAGTTAAAATCTGGATAAAATCTGCAAAGGAGAGCTTTGGTACCCATTAACACAGTACTTCATTAAGTAGTGTCATTGAAATAACACTGTATGTAGGCCATGCAGAAAAAAATGGTTCAAAAAAAAAAAATACCGAAAAGGAACTCTGTGATCCATAGAAGATTCCCTATCTAGTTCAAAGACTCTTTGTTGGGCATAATTGTTCTTTGTCTGGGAGCTTTCACACTTTACACAAAGAACTAAAATAGTTTCTCTATGGTGACAAGCCAAAGAACCATTTTTTTCCAATGTTGGATTAAAATAGGCATTGAACCAATTCGCTTCTAATGTCTGGCTCCTACAGTCTGTATTATCCTGCATCCCACCCCTGTGATTAAGTCAGGTTGGGCTTGATATGTATTTGGATGGGAGACTACCTGGAAATGGCCAGGTTTAATTTACTAAGCAATTCCCTCCTTAATTGATAGGTGCAGCCTGTAGCCTCATTGCTAAAGTACATGACTGGGACCTGGAAGATGAGTGGTTCAACCCCCGGCGTAGCCACAATAAGATCCGTACAGATGTAGCGCCCTTGAGCAAGGCCCTTAACCACACAACGCTCCTGGGGGGGATTGTTTATTATCATGATTATTGTTATTATTATTCTACGCTCTCCTGAATCACAGTGATGTGAATAATCGAGGTGAAGCGTCAGCCAGCCTGGCGTTGGCTCCGTTCCCGACGCAGCGCACGACCGGCGGCTGACGATGAGGAGGTGTGACACCCCGCTCTCATCCTGCGCCTGGGAGGAAGGGCATCCAGAGCCGCATCTGTTTTCCCTTATTCTTCCCAGCATGCCCCGTCTCTTCAGTCACAGGAACAAGGGCTCAAATCATCTCCTGCCGTGAGCTCCAGGCACTCTCCGGAGCTGCTCCTAGACTTCCAGTGCAGACACAGAGGACATAAAAGGGGCAGGAGTCGTATGAATCGGCCTTGTTGGGGTACGGCATATGTCCCGGATTTCTCTAAGACAAACTGCGCTAAATGCATTTTCACTGGTAGTTACGATCCCGCGGTGCATCGGTGAGATGAGAGGGAGAAGGTCAGCTCATCCGTGACATCATCTCTGGTGCCGTACGAAATCGACAGGCTCCTCCCTGTCAGAGACGATGTGAGGCTAATTTCTTTGGTCTCTTTTTTGGGTTATTACCAAGTTTAACCTATGAGGCTAAGTTCACGCCTCTTGGTGTTAAAAGGGCTTTCTTCAGTGCTAACTGTTCGTTTTGGGTCGTATGCGTAACAATAGCGCTTCTGTGCTCCTATGCCTGGCTGAAACACTGTCAGCATTCATTCAAGCGCAGTGGTCCAGGTTTATTGTAGCTCTCCAAATCAGATGTGTAAAACTTCACCATGTCACCATTTGTCCTGGAGCCATCTGATTTTCTGGACCCTCAACATCAGTAAGATATATATTATGGTCACTCTGTATTATTACCAAGACAATTTCAGCGCAGTCCTCGCAGTTTTTGTTGTTTTGCCTCTGTTCAAAAGCATATTGAATTTGAAATGAAACAATGAATATGAGGTTAAAGACAAGGTGTCATATATCATGTGTTAATGTTTGGGTACTTTCATGCTGAATGGACCTGCTGTACTCATATTTGATTAATTTGAATTTTTGATATATCTGGGCTATATCGTGCTTTTTTCAAGCTACACTCCACAGCCATTGTGTGTTATGACTCTTGAGAAAAGGTCACTTGTTCCTGCTACTGAACTCTTGTCCTTGTGGCTTGTCCCGCCGATTACGGCTTATCATTGGATGCCCCAGTTAAACACCTCCATCCTATTGGTGGATAACTGGCAGAAGTAAAAAATATATATATATATCGGCTACAATTAGCCAGTATAGCCTTCATGACCTTCCCCATAGCACCGTAGCAGAGGGTCGAAAACCAGAGCTGATACGGTCGCCACCCCTGCTGAGGATGAAAGAAATGTCAACGGCAGTAAAGCAGGCCATCATCGAGTGGAAAAATCTGATTAAAGACAAAACCATATAGCCAAAACATTGGGTGTATCAAAATCAACTGCACCATGCATTGTTAAGAAGCAGGAATGCGCTGGTGAGCTCACACTAGCCAAAAGAATCCGGTAGACCACGGAAGACTGCAGTGGATGAACAAGGAATACTTTCAAGTTTGAAGAGAAATCTGTTTTTGGCTGTTCAGAAGATGGTAAACACTCTCCAGGATTTAGGCATACATGTGTCAAAGACTAAAATAAAGAGAACACTAGACCAGCATAGCGGTAAGCCTCAAGAACAGAACAGCTGGGATACAGTTAGCGAAAAAGTACATTTGCAAAAAACTGTAGTTCTGGAACAAACTCTTGAGGACAGATGAGATGAGTATTAATCTGTACCAAAGTGATGGAAAGAGAAAAGCGTGGAGAAAGAAAGGAACTGCTCATGATCTAGGGCATATCACCTCATCTTTGAAATAAAGTTGAGGTAGTTTTGTGGCTTGTGCATGTATGGCAGCCACAGGAGCTGGTTTATAGCTGGTCTTGATGATGTGACTGCTAACGGCAGCCGAAGAATGATTTCCAAATTGACAGAGACATCTTCTCAACTCGGTTTCAACCAAATGCCTCAAAAATAATTGGACTGCACTTCAACTTGCAGCAGGGAAAGGTGAAGTGTGTCTTACACACACACTACCAAAGCAACCAGGGAGTCAGGGTCAAAAATTGGAACGTTCTTGACTGGCCAAGTCAATCACACGACCCAAATCCTATCCTAGTGAAGTTTCACTTACTGAAGACAAGACTGAAGGCAAAAATCCCCCAAAACAAACAGGAACTGAAGAGGACTGTGGTACAGGCCTGACAGAGTGTCACCAGGGAAGATATCCAGCATCAGGTGAAGTCTATGGTCACAGGAGATGGCGGATACCACATGTCGTGGGGGAAGAAGCTGCAGGTTCTGGCAGTGGAGGATATGTGTGGAGCAAGGATGAGATAGTCATCAAGGGTCACCTGAAGATTCTTGGCTGTGTGGGAAGGGGCTACTACAAAGTCCTCAACAGTCAGTGAGAGGTTGATTGTCAGAGAGGACTTAGCAGGGATGTAGAGAAGCTCAGTCTTTCCAAGGTTAAGATTCTTGTGGTGGTGATCCATACAGAGATGTCAGCCAAGCTGGCAGAGATCTGTGTGGTGACCTGTGAATCAGGAGGGAAGGAAAGAAAGAAAGAGTTCAGTGTCATCAGTATAAATAGAAGAGGAGGGGAGCAAGAACTGAGCCCTGCAGGACACCAGTCCAGGCAGTCATCGAATGTAAAGGATTTGCAAGATTCTGCTAATATGTCCATATTTTTGATCCCCTAAAATCCTTAGTCCCTTGTTTCATTTCATATCCAATGTGCTGGAATACAAAGCCAAAACAACAAAAATTGTATTACTGTCCTAATACTTATGGACTACGCTATACACTCACTGAGCACATTATTAGGAGTGCCTGTACACCTACTTATTCATGCAATTGTCTGACAGCAGTGCAATGCATATAATCTTGCAGATATGGGTCAGGAGCTTCAGATAATATTCACATCAACCAACAGAATGGTGAAAAAAAATTGATCTCAATGATTTCCACCATGGCATGATTGTTGAATGTCAGAATGTCAGAAACTGCTGATCTCCTGGTATTTTCATGCACAACAGTCCCTAGAGTTTGCAAAGAATTGTGCGAAAAACAAAAAACATCCAGTGATCAGCGGTTCTGCAGGCAGAAATGTGTTGTTAATGAGTGAGGTCAGAGGATAAGGGCCAGACGGGTCAAAGCTGACAGGATATACACTGTATTGCAGCAACAAAAAAATAATTCCATCTTCTTAGCTGTGTCCCCAGCTACTCCTTCCAAAAAAACAAATCAGCGGAGGGAAACTGAGGACAATGCGCCTCCCTCCCTCCCTGGGTTCTGCAGAAGTCATTAATTAAATATGACCTCCAAGCTGAAAATACCCCAGTGAAGAGCTGTGGAACTCTAGTTCAGAGTGGCCCAAGAAGAGCTGCACATGAGAGGAAACTGCAGGACGACTCAATCACACTGCAGTGCTGATGCAGCCATTTCCCCCCTGTCCTTTCAAGCATACCCCCTTCTCTGCAGTCAGAGTCCTCAATGTCTGCAGTCAACCCTCAGTATGTTCCTCCTCAGTGCGGGTCTTGAGACGCAGGAGAAAAAAGGTCAAAGCATTTTATTGTTGTTTGTGCATAATACATAGTACAATACATAATACATAATTAGTAAAAATGTTTTTGCTTGAGTATTTATTTTTTCAGTAGTAGAAGCAGTCATAGCATTTATTATTTAAGGGCAGAGCAGTGGTTATGGATCATCAGTGGAACATTGCTGTTTGTCTTCTTGACTGTGATACATACCAGTGGTGGCAGGTGGCCATTTACCTGGGTGGGGCACCATACACACACTCATGCACACACACACTTGCACGCATGCACACAAGTATGCACACGCAGGCACAAATGCATGCACAGATGCATGCACACGCACAAGCACAGACACATGCACACATGCATGCACACACACGCATGCACACACGCATGCATACATACACGCAGGCACAGATGCATGCACACATGCATGCACACACTCATGCACACACACAGGCACACACGCATGCACACACCATTACTCACCTCAAACCTCTATAATTACAAAGAAAAGACAAAGCAATGGCAATATTAAAATAAAGTTTTTTATATGTAGTTAACAACATATATATACATATAGCGACATGGCTCAGGCAGTAAGAGCAGTCGTCTGGCAGTCGGAGGATTGCCAGCTCGATCCCCTGCCCGGGCTGTGTCGAAGTGTCCCTGAGCAAGACACCTAACCCCCAAATGCTCCTGACGAGCTGGTCGGGGCCTTGCATGGCAGCCAATCGCTGTCGGTGTGTGAGTGTGTGTATGAATGGGTGAATGGAGAAGCATCAGTTGTACAGCGCTTTGGATAAAGGCGCTATATAAATGCCAGCCATTTACCATTTACCATTTACAATCTTAGCCTTGGAGGCTGAATAAACTATATAGGGTTAATATAACAATGAACAACAAAAAATAGCAAGCATGTTGGCTCAGTTAGCCTACTTGACACGTGAAGTTGGTAGTACGTAATACAAATGCTTCCACGAAAATATTTGTACTTAAACTTCAACCTGTACCAGTGGGCGTGTATGTCAATGAAATGCCTGTCGATTTCCCTCCCATCAATCATTGATCATTTGACACCAGTGAAATCAACTTCCCCGCCCTTCAGAAATTCCCCGGAAAGATCTGTTTCACGTGTGCATACGTCACATCTCGGAAGGTGGTGTTGCTCTACCTTCCGTTTCAGCTTGTGTTTAAGCTGACATGTCACACATACACATCCCAGGGCATGGCCACAGCACAGAGTGCTGTGTTCAGAGCCTGATGGTACCAAAGAGCTAGTTTATACTAAATGCTTTAACATTTTAGCACTGTTGCACATGCCCTCCCTCCCTGTAGAGCTGTTAGCCTGGTCTGGCACTGTTCGCTATATTACTCAGGAGGATGCACTCACGTTTTTTGCATTGTAAGTAGATAAGAGCTAGATAAGAACGCCTGCTAAATAAATGTAACGTAATGCATGTAATGCCACTGATTCAGCAATCGCCCAATTCAATGAAAATGTACACAAAGCAAAACCATTCACGCATTATTCATACACAGCTAATGGGCTACTCGTAATCTCCCATCACAACCAGAAAGCGAGGTCCGTAAACCTGCAGAACGTCTCGCACAGAATCGTGCGTTTATACATTACAAATTCATTGCCAATGTGACGGATTTATTCTTTGCCCTCCTGACCGAGCATAGATGTGCTGGACTGTGAGGGGGGGTTCTGGAAAATCAGGGCTTCCTGTTTTGGCACCAAATGGGGGAATATAGCCCTTGAGCAAGGTCCTTAACCCTACATTGCTCCAGGGGAGGACTGTCTCCTGCTTAGTCGAAATCAATTGTAAGTCGCTTTGGATAAAAAGCGTCAGCCAAATGACATGTAATGTAAAATATAAATGTATGATTAATTGCGCGCATAAATAAAATGCAGAGGCAGTCTGACATAAAACGGCTGTGGTTGTAGACTGAGTTGAGTGTCACTGCAAGGCTAATGCAGTCGTAAGAAGCGGTTTATCGATTATCACTTCTTTAATGCTATGCCACAGTATTGGCTGCCCGGCGTCTATCTTTTCAAAATGTCAATTATTGATGTGAAAGTTGATATGGTCCGGTCGTGGAGAGAGCACCAGACCTGAAATAGAGAAAGGATACCTCACTTCTTCCTCCTGGTGTGATGGAATGATTTTGTGCAGATAAAGGAAATTGTACTTAAATTAATTGCCATTAATGAACTGATTCTGTATCGATGATGCTATGAGGCTAATGGCAGACTTGGGTTATTTCATCTTACACTGTTCTTGGACTATTGCTGTGACAATGTTTTCTGAGATTAAAAAACTTCAATGGCAAGTGTGGGAATAAA
Organism: Conger conger; assembly: GCF_963514075.1. Classification (NCBI taxonomy): domain Eukaryota; kingdom Metazoa; phylum Chordata; class Actinopteri; order Anguilliformes; family Congridae; genus Conger; species Conger conger. The sequence goes on from NC_083764.1 coordinate 44,382,378, forward strand.
CCAGAAACTGCAACTTGCTGCAACTTTTTCTTCACATGTACTTCCATTTTGCTGAGATAAGTTGCACATATTCAGATTCGAGAAACAAAAGTAGATTCTTTTGACTGTCCATGTTTGAGTTTCTCTGGCAGTTCTCTGATCCAGACACCCGATACCTAGCCTATATAAACCAATCTATTGTGATATGTATTGACTTCACCATTCATTAAAGTTGCAACTCAGCCGTTCTATACAGCATACTCAACCGAATGAAATATGAGGCGTGTCCCAAGAGGGCTATGCCCCTTCCTGCTTGTATTCATATTGACTGAACATGTTCATACTGGTGTCAGTGGTCAGCAGCAGCAACTGGTTGGGCTTCTGGTGCACAGGGATGCACAGAGATGCACAGAAGAGTGTTTATTTAGGAGAACCAGTGCTGGTATCGGTCCATCTGAGGCTGAGTAAGAGCAGGCGGGGCCAAAAGCTCCATTAGTGAGTCAGGCTTGTCTTACAGGAAAAACCTGATGTCAAAATCTGAGGACGGAGCAGAAGGCTTGGCAGGCCTGAAAATGCGTGGGATGGAGATGAAGCAGAGGAATAAAAGATTAGGGAAAGAAAGAGACTCTCACAGAACAGAAATTCTCACTAAATCATGACTGTGGAATGAAAAAGACCGAAAATGGGTACAGATAGTAGGAAATCAGATTTACATTCACAATGCCTCCATTTCGTACACAAATTTTAAAAGTGGCAATTACACTTGTGATAATCTTCAGATGAATGGCAGAACAAAGCATTAATTACATGAGTTCATGTTTTATTTACAAGCATATTTTTTCTAAAGTGTTTACGCATTGCCTCCCCGGCTGTATGAGAGACCTCATACTGAACCGGGGCTGAGATGCCGTTTGTCCTGTGACCCGTTTGGGTACGATCTCTGTGTCCTTGTGAGAACAAACACAGCGGGGCTCTGCGTTTAAGCCGTCCCCCATTCACCAGGGGGAGAAAGCAGCCTGGAGCCCGAGACGCCCTCCATCGGTCTCCACAGCAATAAATAAGGCCACTAAACGCCACCACTACAAACCCAAAAACAAAGGACAAAGAGAGCGGACAGACTCCCGCGGCAGGGCAGAGACAAGGTGTCTGGGCCGCGGTTTTCATTTCGGTAGGACTGCAGGGCTTAAAGTTAAAGATTACCTTTGAAATCTGCACCCCCACCCCTCCCTCCCCCCGCCCGAAAAATAAAAAACCTGCTGCCTTGCCATGGATGAGAAGAGGATTCTCTTTGATGACAGAGAAGGATCCCATTGTTCCCTAATCCACTCAGCAGCCCCCCTTTTAACACGTTTCAAGCCCAACTGCACGTCAAAGAGACCCTGTCGCTGCCACTCAATGCTCGGATTCTTCCTTCTGGGTTTTAAGGCTGCTTTAACTGCCCACACCTCGTTTAAAAGCAGATAGTAAACGTGCGCGGTTGAATATCGCGGGGATATTGCGTTCATGCACGTCATGTTCGCTTGGGCCTGAGAGCACACATGTATCCTTTGTCTGTCAATTTCGATGTATCGCGCGGACGTATTCACGCATTTATGCAGTTTACATAAACCGTGCACATTGTTAATATTCTTTGTCTTCCCTGTGTGAGTGTTCAGTAAACAGCAGTCCCTTATCAAGCAGTGCGGCTGGGGTATGACTCAGAGCTTCCACACACTCCCCCCCCCCATTCCCCCACCATCCCCCAACCATCCAGCCCTCATTATCACCAAAAAGGATTCCTGCGAGAGAGCCCTTTCGCTAATGGAATCTCTGACTCAATCTTCTTAAGTGGGCCGCGCGCGGTACCGTGGAGCCGCATGCCAGGAACCTCGGCGAAAACGAACGAAAACAGAGCAGGAGTGCCGACCGCGGCCGCGGGAGACAGACCGTCAGGCAGACCGCGCTTACCTCCGAAAACCCCGGCACCGAACAAAGGGTCTAACGCAGAGCTACGAATGCTGTGAGGGACCATCAGGCCCAGTCGTTTTCGCTTTGATAGGGGTCGTCTTGAAAAGGCCGCACGCAAACAAATCGAAGCAGCTCGAGACATCTCCCTGTAATTACCGGATTGGACACAGATATTACCATGGAGATGAAAGTGCTTCTGCTCTCAGATCCCCTGCGTCTCGCAGAGATGACCTCACATCCTGAGGGACGGCCTAGGGAGTCACGCTCCATTCCGCGCTGTGGACCCTGCCGCTCGGAGATTACCGCAAACGCAGGAGCACGCGAGGGCAAGCCACCTCCAGACTCCCCCTACCCACTTCTGCTTTTAATCTGCTGTTTCTCTGATCCATTAAACAAAGGTCACAATACATACAAGTAAAGCATTTGGATATCACCACAGATTCCATAAACCAAACCAGATATACAGCTCCATATTGTTGCCATTGAAAGTTCAGAACTCTCTCACCGGTTGGCTGCTCCAGTAATCGGTCACCTCTGTGATTGGAGGGCAGGGGGGTTAAGACAGGTGAGTGAGCAGGGCCTGGGGAGCACCCAGAGGAAGGATGGGGAGGTGGGGCAGCTGATCCAGTAATGGTTTAAGCCCCATCCCCTTGTCTTAAACATATGGCCCAGGGACACTGTTCTGCCCTCTCTTAGCAAGCGTGCAAATGCCCTGAACACTCTAGGGACAGCTGAGTATTCTCAGGATGTGATCAGCAGGTCTGGGGTCATGGCCAAAGAGGTATTAGTGTCACTCTCTCTTTCGTTTCTTTTTGGAGGAAACCTCCCACCACACATAGGCACAATTATGAAGCAGTAGGTATGCTTTAGTAGTAGGAAACGGCGAGCAATGCTGGGCTGAATGGTCTGTTCTCACCATTATGTTATGTTATGTTATGTTATGTTATGTTATGTTATGTTATGTTATGTTATGTTATGTTATGTTATGTTATGAACTGGTGCAGAAACTTTATGACACATTCATGCACACACACACACACACACACACACACACACACACACATACACAAGCTTCTCACTGTGGCAGATGACTACTCTGATATCCATGCTGAGCTCAATTTAGGGGAGACCAGCTGCAAAAGACACAACACACAAACACAATGATCACATTATTAATATCAGGATTAGGGCTACCTCATGTCCATAGCATATCGATACATTAATCCCATTGCACAATTCACAATTCCAAATAACTTGTGTGCTGTGTTCACAATCTCTCACTTTCTCCATTTCTCTCATTCTATCTCTCTCTCGGTCTCTCTCTCTCTCTATCAGGTACTGCATATCAGAGAGGGATAGAGGGATATGTGCAGGGGAAACTTCAGCTCCCTGTGGGAAAGAAGGCTCATTGTTCATTGATCGCTTGCACTGACGGACAGACCTGCAGCCAGAGAATCCTGCAGTTGTCTGCCCTCTCTGTGACCTTGCAGCAGATATTCCCTTCTATGTACTTGCTAACCCAGGACTCAGCAGCAAAGACCCACTGGATATACAGGAATTTAAAAACAGAAGACATACAGTGTCCTCCAAAATTATTCATACCATGATAAAGATGAGCTTTTTGACCATGCATAAAAGCTTAGCTGCAATGTTGACATCATGTCTACGGTGAAATATGGTAGTGTATCTTTAGTGGTAGATTTTGTCTACCAGACAGTCTACCAGTCCAGGGGCCTTGTTAAGGTCAATGGCTTCATAAACTCCAGCAAGTACCAATACATTTTGGCCAAAAACCTGGGATGGCCTCCCTAGGTTTTTAGGAAGCTCAAACTTGGATGCAAATCCAGTGCAGTATCTAAATATTTCTGTTGTTTTGGCTCTTTACTCCAGCACATTGAAAAAAAAAAAGATTCAAGTGCTGACTGTCAGCTTTAATTTCTGTGTGTTTACTTCCATATTGGTGAACCATGTAGGCTGTTTCTTATTTCTTGGCCAGCTGTTTGCTGTTGCGTCATTATTCCGTGCACAAGAAAGTTAACAAAAGGCCTAAAGTTGATTCAGTGTGTGGAATTTGCGTTTGCAATCTGTTGTTCTTCTCTCTCAACATGCGTACCAAATAAGTGTCAATGGCAGTAAAGTGAGCCATCATGGGGAGAATAAATCTGAATAAATTGATCAGAGACATTGCCAAAACATTGGGTGTGTCAAAATCAACATTGTTAAGAAGCAAGCACGCGCTGGTCAGCATGGAAGACCACTGTAGTGGATGACGGAAGAATACTTTCAATTGTGAAAAAAAACCCCTCCAGCTCAGGAAAACTCTCCAGACCGTAGACATCGGTGTGTGAAAGACCTAAACAAAGAGAAGACTACACCAGCATAACCTCACAGGATTTACGGCAAGATGCAAATCACTAGAAAGCCTCAAGACATTCTGGAACAAACTCTTATGGACACATGAGATGAGTATTAACCTGCACCAAAGTGATGGAAAGAGAAGAATGTGGAGAAAGAAAGGAACTGCTCATGATACAAAGCATATATTTTGAACATGGTGGAGGTAGTTTTAGGGCTTGGGCATGTATGGCTGCCACGGAAACTTACCCACATTGATGATATGACTGCTGGTGGCAGCAGCAGGATGGATTCTGAAGTGCAAAGAAACATTTTACCTGCTCAGATACACCCAAATGTCTCAAAAGTAATTGAATGCGCGCTCATTTGCAGCAGGACGATGTTCCCAAACACATGGCTACAGCAACCAAATAGTTTTTCAGGGCCAACAAGTTGAATGGAATGTTTTTGATTGCCAAGTCAATTACCTGACCTGAATTCAATTAAACACGTTTCACTTGCTAAAGACAAGACTGAAGGCAAAACTTTCCCAAACAAACAGTAACTGAAGATGGCTACAGTATAGGCTTGGCAGAGTGTCAGCAGAGAAGATACCCAGCCTCTGGTGACAGACTTCAGTCAGTTATCATATGCAAAGAATTTACAACCAAGTACTAAATATGAAAAATTAATTTAAGACTGTGTTCATTTATTCAATTACATTTAGTTCCCCAAAAATATTTGTGTAGAAGGGGCTGTAATTCCTACATGATCACTGGATGTGAATTCCCTTAAATTGAAGCTTGCAGTCTGCATTTTAACCTTGTAATCATTGCTTTACTTAAAATCCAGTGTGATGGGAATACAAAGTAAAAAAATAAAAAATAAAATAAACAGTAAAAAACTGAAATTGTGTCACTGTCAAAATACGTGAGGACTATACAGGAGTATAAGAGCTTTCATGCAGCAAGACAATGATCCCAAAAAGACCTCAAAATCTATTATTGTTCTGCAATGCCCATCTCTGTCTCTAGTCTTGAACCTAATGTAACAATTTGTGTTTTGAATTGTTGTAACACCTATATATTTTGGGGGGGAAATTACTTTAAACAAAATTAATTTTGCGTTTTGTAATTTAGTGATGGATACACTGCTACAGGGAATCCCGGTATTATTAGTTGTACAAAAGAGTCGTTGCCGCCATCTTGTGGAGATAAGGAAACATCGCATGAACACTCATAGCTTTCGTATCATTAACCTAAAAGTCGCCCTCTTGAGGAGAATTCTAATAGCGAAAAAACTAATGTGGATAAGCAACTGCTACAGGCAACGAAGGGCTGACAGACAGGTGAAGACAATCAGGCCAGTCATCAACTGATGTGAGATGGTGAGGAATTAAACAAAGGTGTGCTTGAAAGTAAAGCAGGAAAACCTGTACGATTAACCTGTGAACAGGTTAATCAATTCACCAGCTGTGTTTGTGAAAGAAATTCACAAATTATTTTGCGTTTGCTTGAATTTTAAGCCAAAGGCACATCATAGAATCCAGACCGAAGCCCATTCTAACGCCATTACAAATATGTATCTGGAGATAGCATTTTAAGGGACAACAGGTCACAAATAGCCTATTCCATTGAATAACGTGTTTCAATAGCTAGTAATTTCACACGCAACCAGTTATGTCACGTTCTTTAAAGGCTTAAAGTTTTTTTTTTTTTTTTTTTAAGTTTGTATTGGGTAATTTCTTAAGCTACTCATTGCCATTCTTGTTTTAGGATGTTCAGTATCGCAGCCATCATATACATATAATAGCGGTGTTTTACGGTTTTTTATTTGCAAGTCCTGTGCCCTCGGCCGTAACGGACATTAGCCTAATGAACGACACTTCATCCCGAAAAGACCATAAACTTGATTATTTCATCTCGTTTAGTGAAAGGTGCGTTTAGCTTTTAAATAGGCAAATGCTAATCAAGTTGAGGTTGAGGCAACCGATGGCACGCCAAAAACTGTGCGCCGCCCGGGAATCGAACCCGGGTCGCAAGAATGGGAATCTTGCATGATACCACTACACCAGCGGCGCTCTGTTTTAGTTCGCTAGCTATTTTGGGTTGAATCATTTATATATAGATATATAACATTAATACATTTTGACATTAAGAATTGTAGTAGTATCAAGTAAATGCAAAAGTGTTGGCTATTTTCTTCACAGACTTGCTTTTAGAGTTTTGCTTATATTTTGTATAATTTCAAGTGTATGCATGAATACATGATTAACAACACAAAAGGTTTGTGACATTCATCATTGAGAATCAGAACATTGTTTTCCAAAAACTTATCACAAAGATTATCAAGGAATGGGGACTTTGAATAGCTCCAAGATGATCTGGTAATACAATGGTTATGGGGAAACTAGACCATAATCAATATTACTTATCTTCCAAGACATAGAGTCCTGCTTCATTGCAGTTCAAAAATGTGTACTTATAGACCATTGTATATCCAAGCTTACAAAGCTTGGCATGATATAAAGGAACTTAGTAATGTATATCTTTAATATATCTTTAATTCATGCCTCTCCCATTTGTCAAGGAGCAGTGTGGATATTTTTACATAGAAAGCTAACTGCAAGTCATCCTGAAGATATTGCATAAAATAACTTCTACTTCTGTGCCTTTTACAAATAAACAGAATAGATTTAAATAATTTAATTTTGTATTTTGAAAATACAAAACACAATTTTATTTTATACTTTTTGGAACTGGAAATGTGTCATTATTTTTGATAGATTTGCTTATGGTGTATTTTTTCATTTTTTAATTTATAATTATGTAGCCTATCCTTGCACATCTATGTGTGTATGTTGAAGAGAGTCTATGGATTATTTTTATCACTGAGATCAATGGACAATTTTGTGGCCCTCTTAGGATTCTCAAAAGGCTATAATGATTTCCTCAAATGACAAACTTGCCATTTGAGCCTTTATATCTCTTAATATTAAAGGAGGAATTGAAACTGAAATTGACAAATAGTATTTCCTTCTGGTCATAATCACGTGAAACCAGTTTACGTGGCTCTTATCATTACAACGCACCTTGAGTCATGTTAATTTTCTTGACTCTAGTTCTTGGCAATTACCATCCTATTTCTTATTTGAGTCTTTTTGTGGCTCTTGCTGGATGGCTGTAACTATTTATAGCTTAATTAAATTGTAACATCCATATTATAATATCTGACATCTCTGGACGATATCGACTTCGCATGTTCTGTTTTGAAATCGGCTAATATCAATGATTTCATGTCTGCTCCAAATCGACATCTTGGCTGGTTGGCATTGGCCTGTTTGTGCTGCCAGTAGTTCCATTCGTTCCATTCCATTGTGGCCGAAATACATTTTCTTTACTAGATTTTCCTTTCCTTTTTGCGTTAAAGCGCAATGTTACCCCCAGAAAAACAACAATGTATTATAATCTAAAGATAATTTTAAGAACACAAGGTAGACTCGGCTGTGACCGCGAGTAACCTCGTCCATCCACTCTGTGACATCACTGACCAGCCCCCAGCACGCGCCACCTCGAGCAGCCCAATCACAGACTGAAAAGCCGCCCCTTTCTTGATGATGTTTCCCTGTCACTTCCGGGCTGATAACGATGGTTAGTATCAAGCAACCAATAAGAAGGATGGAATTTTAATGTAATACCCTTTTCCGAGATATATTTTAAAGTTGTTTTCATACAGTATAAAGACAGACAGCTAGCTTGCTAGCTAGATACCAATGTTACATTTCTTCTATGCTTTTAATTGACGCCGCCATTGTTTGGAGATAGCTTTACAATAAGGTGAGTGTGTAATGTCTCCTTATTTTCCGTTGCATTAGCATTTAGCTAGCCAGCATTGTGGAAGTCATGCAGATGTGCTACGATGTTGTTCAACGGGTACGCTAGCTTGCATGCTAATTTAAGTGATAAAACAGATGGGCAATGTCCTTTAACTGTCTACATAAACCTTTATTATCTCAGAAGTGCCTGCCTTTTACCTCGAGCACCGGCGATGCCCTGGTCTGTACAGAATGCTACAACGTTGCATTCTTCCCTTATCGCCGAGTGATAAAATATTCCGATAACAATACATAAATTCAGCAAACCCAGCAAGTACTATTCCGTATCCGTGTCACACTGTTCGCATGACACACTGACACATTTACTTGGTATACAAGTCGCTAGCTCAGAACTGCATTGATTTGTTTTTATGATTGCTACCCACCGTAGTATATATTGCTAGATATCAGGCTGGTGATGTGGCCCATGGACAGTTGGCTTAATATTTTGTATTTCGTCGAATAGGATTGTGCATTCAGTGGGCCAGCCGCATAATGCACACATTAAGCATGCACCCTTAGCTCGGCGTCTAGTTTAGTGAATTGAGCGATTGTAGCCATTCAATATTTCTACAGAAGATAACCAGCAGCAACGTGATTAGTGAGCTCAAGCGGGAGAGGTAGAGTCACTATTGTCTCTGTTTGGCGTGAAATGTGTTATTACTTTACATCCCGTCTTTACAGAACTGGCCATATTAGGTACTTCAATAGGTATCAACCTTTATAATGTTTTTCTAATTGTACATTTGATATCTATAACGTGGGCATACAGCTAAACTTCTGTGAGTTTGAGAAAATCATCCGTGTACATACAAATAGACACACATGCTTGCATACATGTATAGGTGTATACATGAATAGGACCTTTCCCTGGGTTGTTAGGGAGTTGAACTGACCCATGTGAACCTTTTCCAAGTACCTCTTGTATTCTTGGAAGGGAACACATAATGCAGTAGTAGAACTGTGATGGAGGCCAAAATATTGTTGTAATTGTATAAAATAAAAGTGAGCGGCTATCATTAGGCAGATTAGCGTCGAATCAAAGCTTAAAATATAGTAAGACCTATTCAATTAAGAGGGAAATCACCAGTTTGTAACAGGTTCATGACTGTGGGTCAGAGTTCATTGGCCATGTGGCAACCTTGCCATTAGCACAGTTCTTTATTGCGAACACTTCTCTCTACCACATATCAGTGGTATGAATCATTCAGCATTAGCCTAAGGTATGCATGGGATCCTGTGAAGACGTGGCTCATGCAACTCTAATTCAGCCAATATTTTTTGGCGGAAAATTTGGAGTTGCCATACTAGCTTGACTGGTACAGAACCTAGGTTTGGGCACAAATCCAAATCCTGAACCTGTTTGGCCTGCTTTGAAACCGTCATTCTGCCTAAAAAAGCTGAATTCCCTACAGGCCCATCAACTCGTTATGAGCATAGCTGTGCTGTGTGACAAGCAAACGTGCTCCATTTCCATTGTGTCAGTTGTGGGTCCATCATCTTTTCTCAGTTTCTTACAATGTTCACCTAAGTCTGCCTCTGCATTGAGTGCAGGGCCATGGATTTTGAAGGAATGTTCCTCCAGTTGCTTCATGGGTTCAAAGTGCACGTTGCATAGTTTAAATACCAGGGCCCATCTGGTGCCGTCGGTTTCAGTGTGTTTAAATGTGACCCGGTCAATGACAAGGAGGATGCATTTGTCAAACGGGCTCATTTTGGACAGCATGTAGTGTAACGGTCATAGCATTGGACTAAGGGTCATACAAAGTTTCTGTTCTAGAGTGCTCCTAGTGTTGCAAGCTGTCTTTTAAGGACATTGATTGAAGAAGGAATCCAGCTTAAGGCCAATGCACTCTTGTCTAAGCAGTCTTTATACTTTGAGGGAAACGGGGTTAGTAATACAAAGCCAGACGGACTCCTCAGGCCATTGTATTTGAAGGTATCTCTGTGAAGACGCCGTTACTGTGAGGTTTAATCCAGAAGGAGCAGACCCACTCGGACTCTTGAGCAAATTCTGTGAGTTCCTTTTTAAATATTTTGTAATGGTTAACAAAACCAGTGATTATTTTGCCTTATTTTTGCAGGATTTCTTGCTCATATTTTCCTTTCAGACTTGCTGTCCAGCTGTTAAATTGGTCTCCAGTTCAGATATTTTCTCCTAATTTGGAGTGGCCAAACGTATTTGTAGGTCACTGTCATTGCTGCAACGTCCTCTGTGAATTCAGGACAGCACGGACACGTGCATGTTTCCAGCTCCTGCTGCTTTTCAGTCAACCAGAATGTCACGGTAGACCTATATTAGACATTGTTGATGTAGGCTGTGTTTTTGGCGAAAGGGGGTATGCATGGATATGTAGTGTTTATGACAGTGATATGTAGTTCTTATGTAGATCCCTTCACAGAGAGCGCTATCTTATTGACTGCTATGTATGACGGGATGAATAAAGGCATGTGCAAAGTACAGCTAAAACTGCTTTGATGTGAAAGGGGATCCTATCCTCTATCAACTGAATGGGTCTTCTGTCTGAAAATGCCTTGATGCATGCGCTTTAATGGCATGAAATGATCTAGTTTCAAAAGACTGATAAATTAATTATACAGGGAAATGTCATTTGACTGCTGAAAAACTATCATGAATTACTGCATGTGTCGAGAGCATCCTCACAAGTTGTTGATTTTGGGGGGTATTGTATATCATCACAACTGCAAAATATGCCCTACATACACATATTACTAATGTTATTACAATTTATCTTACACGTGACTGTAAAGTGAGTATAACTGTTTTGCAGTCTTTCATCTTATCCAACATCTATAGTACTGCAAAATGCGATAAGCCCATTGATTTAAGAATTTTAGGCCTATATCAGACCAGATGATGCTTTACCTAGTTGAATTTGTTATCTCTATGCAAGCCAATATGCCTATAATTTCCACGAGCAACAATTTCCAGAGCGACGTCCTCATGCCTGATTGAAACTGGAGACCTGCTTTTCTGGTTTAAACACAATTTCCACACAATTGCAGTCAGCCTTCATAAATCGCGCGAGGTGGTTATATTTGCATATTCTCCGCCCATTTTCTTGCAATCACGCATTTGAATAATAAAACCCATTCATTCACTTCGATTTTGTGAATAGTGATTGGCTTTCATCCGCAATGATGGTTTGATTTAATTATACAGCACCCTGGTACTGTAATCATTTTCATCCAGTGGAAACCGGTTTGTAGCCCAACTGGTTTCGCAGACGTCTAGTGCCTTGAATGCACCTCTTCATAATTCATTGTTTTCTCAGTAACAACCAGTTGTGGGCTTACATGGAGTGGAGCTGTCGATCTGTCCCATCTGGCGCAGCACAGATTCAGAAACGGACACCGTAAAGAAGCCTCACTTCCTGTAGTTAGGCGAGAGCCAAGAGTCAGTGTGAGCCGAGTGAGGCGTCAGGTCAAGGTGTGCAGGTGTGGAGAGGTCAAAAGGGGGATTCTGGGCGCGTGTGACCCTGACATGGACACCTCGTGTCCTCTTCCTCTGGGGAAGCTGTGCTGAGGTGTTGAGGAGCCCTGGCCAGATGAAGGACAGGGCAAGTTTCAGCCTGTTTCCTTCATCATCAGCCCATCTGCACCAGCACTGCGCCCACATTCCATACCAGTGAGCGAGACCACTAAACCGCATCTACTGGGAAAGTGGCTTAATGGATGGGTATTAGGCCACATTTTTCAGGACTCCTGCCCACCTACTAACCAAGCCAAGCCCTGTTTATCAGGTGGTATGCCTGATGTCACTGAATGAGGAAACGCGATGAAGAGAAGGGCCGAGGCTGTAATTCTAAGCGGAGCAGATCTGCGCTAGTCCTAGCTGTCGCTCGCTGTGTTGGTTCCTTTTCCTTCATCTCACACTCTCTCAGTGCTCTTTCCTGTCACAACTAATAAACCCCCATCATAAAGCAAGAATGGCGTATCTGCTGACTCCAGTCAGTCAAAATGGCCGACGGCGTTTTCCCGGAAATGCGGAACAAGATTCCAGGTCTACTTTGGCAGGTCCTTCCATTGTGAGGGCACCCTCAGACCCGATGGGTTAAATAAGAGCCATTTGACTCCGTGATAAGATCGGGAATGACAATGACCGTTATATTACGGGACAGCAGAAGCCGCGTAGCTGCTGGAGAAAATGGAGCGCCGGGCTCTGGCTGCCGCTCGCGCATCATTTATTGATGGCGTCGTGCGGAGACGATGGCTGCGATCCCACTTCCTCGCTCCTTCCTGGCACTCGGCCTGAGCTTGATCGCTGAGGTACCGGACCTTCACATCCCTCTCTCGGCACAGGAGGCATCTCACGGACGAGAGGACTTTCGACAGAGCCACAAACGTCTGCGTCCTAGCGACGGCTCTGACCTCGGGCAGAGCTGAGGAATTCATTCATCGGGCTGGACCATTAAATTTGAATAGGGAAAGTGTAACCGATGCTAGGACTTGTGGCTGGAGGTGCAATTGCCAGGTGGCTGGAGGAGCAATTGCTCTCCTGGATTTGTATATACTGCCTCTAGAGGTGGGATGTTGTTACTGCAGGTACATCTTCTTGAATCTTTAAGTGGCTGAGGAAGGGATACCGGCACTTCTTCTCATTGCAGCCCGGATCGAAAGCATGCCATCGAAGGTGAACACCTTGGCACTTTTGGATCGCGAACTTTCGAGCGAGTCCGCGGCCGCTTCTGTGCCATTTCACAAATGAGTCCGAGTTCGGAACTCTTTAACTCGCAGGCAGATCGATCTCTGTGCACGTCGACCTTCGGCTGAGACTCCAGAAATAGCCGGGAGCCGGAGGAAGCTGGGTAACGGAGCGCACCTGCTGTAATCGTACACCCCTCGCTGGGGATGTGTGAACCACTGAGGCAAGGTGTTTTCATTAACCCTACGCCCGCTGGAAAGGCACACTCCTAACGCGCCTCTCACACATCTACAGTCGCCAATCCTCCAGGAACGTTTTTTTGTTGTTTTCTGCAGACTTGGAATGACTTGGTGTAGACTAAGGCTAAGCTGTCTAGAGAGCTGATTGTATTTTTTTTTTTTTATATATAATTCTCTAGACAAAGGAGAAAATATCTTCCCTTTTAATGAATGGCTTGGAGTGGACTAGCCTGTAGAGCTGTGATCTGATAGTCTTGTCTGTGCGTATGGGGTATGGGGTGTTGCTTACCGCACATGCGCCGCGGTGGTAACATGAACTTGTGAACGTGTGTGCGTGTAACACCAGGGGAATTACATTTGCATGAGCTAAAGTGCAATCTGTCATTTTCAGCCTGACTCAGGATTTACAGCATTGCAGTGGTGAGAGGTGGGTGTGGACTGACTGGCCATCAGCTCCGCAGGCAGCTTTGCTCTGCCCCTCACTCACTCACTCTCTCTCACACACACACACAGTTATGCACACACATACGCACACAGAAACGCATACACAACCACCATCATGACAAGTTTGCATGACAGACGCCAATGAACATTTCACTTTTTGTAAAAAAAAAATTAAAAAAAAGAAAGAAAATGCAGTTTGTTCTCATTGGTTTTACATTCATCCTGCTACATGGTTGGACGGTTTGGTTTGACTTCTGATGTCACTCACCCAATTACAGTAGGGTACATGGATCAGGCGTCAACACACTGAAACTGCTTATGTAATAAACTGGGACAGGCAGAAACAGTCAGGCAGATGCATGCCTTTTTGTCATTTGTGTCATTGCAAGCATACCTGCGTGCGTACCCTCAAACTTTAAAGTGACAATGTACCTGAATCATGTTGTTTCAAACTCTGTTGTTTTGCATGCCAACTCAATCTCATGAGGAAATCTTTAAATAAGCAATGTAGTTAACTGCTGCTGGTTTGGTTTATGTGTCTGGTGCTTTACTGTTAATCGGTATGATCTGATGTTCTGCGGTGTGTGTGTGTCCACTTACAGGAATACTGTTTCCCTGTGGGTTCAATGGACATGCAGACAGACAGGCGGACTGACATTCAGCAGAAGTAAAAGCAGTGTGGGGGAGGACAAGTCGGGAACTAAAAAGCAGAACCCTTCTAGATTCTCTGTGACCGAGTGAAACCAAAAGGGTCCCGTCGCAGTAACAGAGACCAGTGGAAGAAGAGAGGAGACCACCATCTCTCCTTCACCGGCCCTTCTCGTGTCCCGCTCCGGCCCCTCAAAATGAGGCTAAAGGAGGACATCAACCCCCTGCTGCTGCAGGTGTTCCGCTCGGTGGTGTGGGTCTACTCCATCCTCACCTTCCTGCCCTGGTACCTGCTGTCTGGCGCAGGCGTGAACCTGCAGCGGGCCAAGCGGCCCAAGGCGCGCTCCACCAGCGGCCGGCCCGCGGGGCCTTACCGGGCGGTGAACGCCACGCAGCGGCTGGCCTCCACCCTGCACCCGGCCTGCGACACGCTGGACAAGGTGTTCGAGTACGCAGTGAGACGCTTCCCCCGCCGACACTGCCTGGGCACCAGGGAGGTGATCAGCGAGGAGGACGAGCCCCAGCCCAACGGGAAGGTCTTTAAGAAGGTGGGGCTGGGGATGGGGGGAGGCGGGGATGGGAGGGTAGGGGTGTGGTTAATCTTGAGGGGAGGTGGGGCTTGGAGGTTGGGTGTCCGAGGTGTCAGAAAGTAAAGGTCCTGCCAGAATCCAGCCCTGGTTTTCTTTTCTCCCAGGTAATTAGTGTTACTGATAAGCCAGACTGTCTTCACACATGACTCACTCCTGAGTGCGGACAACCAGGAATTAGTGACCCAAAATCGTGTGACGTTGCTTCAGATAAGTAATGATATCTTGGCAATCATTCAAATATCCAAGACCGAATTTTATGGATATGGTGTTGATATTATAAGCTAACCTTGGTGAAAAATGTATCCATTTTAAAATATTGGTTATTTTATAAATCAGGTTGCAGGATTATAGCCACTCATAACACTGTTACCTTTCATTTTGGGGTGAACATTTCAATTCCAGGTGTTCTTTATAAGGCAAAATTAGAATACCAAATGTCAATAAAATCTGTGACGATACAGTCCAAAAGTGTGTTGAACTGGCATGGAATTTCCTAACTGAGGAATCCCTATAGACCATTTCAAACGTGCTGCAGTAAAACTGAAAGTAAATTCTCGTAATTGTGAATGGAACATTCTGGGGAAATTTGAGCAGAGGAGCAGGAAATTAATATTAACATTAAACATGCTGGCAGTATCTGTCAGTCTGAGAAGTTTAGAAGAGCGATTACAATGCCACATACTAGATTGAGATTTTAAATGGCCGTAGGAGACAAGGAAGTGTGAACACTTCTGGCCTTTTTCTTTTTCTTTTTTTTCTGTTTGTTTTACCCACACACTGCCAGGCTGAAGTTTACTGACCATGGTAATGCTTTGAGACACCAGTAGCAAGGAAGTGTTCATACAAATACTGGAAGTGTGAGTTCTAATACACATTCTGTTAACTGCTGTCTGCCAAGAAGAATATGTTTCCTGTCAAAATATCCAAAAATGAATGAAATTCAACTCAATTCATGCTGGAATAGTGAGTTGAAATGTTGAGCATGTTAAGAAAACACAGTTAAAATGAGATATATTGGGTTAAACTCTATGCTGCAATGTTACAGTCTGCCTGTTGATAGGTGTTGGTATAGACCAGGAGCTCCCATGATGTTTGCTTCTTTATATTAAGTGGATCCATTCATGATCTATCAAAC
Source organism: Conger conger (assembly GCF_963514075.1). Classification (NCBI taxonomy): domain Eukaryota; kingdom Metazoa; phylum Chordata; class Actinopteri; order Anguilliformes; family Congridae; genus Conger; species Conger conger. The sequence continues at coordinate 44,398,234 of NC_083764.1, forward strand.
AGTTAATTGCTGGAATAGTACAATCCCATCTAACATAAAAAGTTCTCAAACTGTTACTGGAATGTTTTGTCAGTGTTATAACATTTCCACTACATTGAAGCAGCATTTGCTTTAGCTGGGATGCCTGTGATCAGATGATATAATTGAGCAACCTGAGAACCTTTCCTGAGAAACGGCAAGTCACACGACACGGAACAACTGCGCAACCGCTAAAGCATTATTGGATGTCCAAAGATTTCCTCTCATGCTCCTCCTTTGCATGGGAAACGTTCGGATTACCCACCACATCATGTGGTTCTTTGTATCTGTTTCTGTCTCCACTTCTCCATTCCAAATGCCTTGTTGAATATTTCAACGCGACCCTCTGTCTCCACCTGCAGGTGATCCTGGGGGATTACCGCTGGCTGTCGTATTCGGAGGTGTTCCAGGCGGCTGAGCGTTTCGGCAGTGGGCTGGCCGCTCTGGGACAGAGGCCCGAGCACAACATCGCCATCTTCTGTGAGACGCGCGCGGAGTGGATCATCTCCGCTCACGCCTGCTTCATGAACAACTTCCCCCGTGAGTCTGCGTGCGCACACACACACGCACATACACATGCACACATTCACTCGCACACATATACACACATTCTCTCACTCTACACACATTCTCTCTCTCTCTCACACACACACACACACACACACACGCTAAATTATTGTACTTTCTCACTTTCTCACCCCCCCCCCCCCGCTGTCTTCCTCATGCATGGTAATGCTCTGTCACACACTCATGCAAACACATTTAATATGCACACTTGCATCCTGTACACTTGCATACTTCTCAGTCTAAAATACTAGAAAATAAAATGTAAAAACACCACCATTGTACACACCTTTTTATTTTATTTTTTTCCCTCCACCTGTGTTTCATATCCTGAAATACAGACCATACATGGCATTGCACCAGTGGCAAAGTGCAGTTGGTTTCCATTTGTTTTAAAGGCAGTAATTTTTAAGGGATTTGCCTCATGAAAGCAGAGCTGTCCACACAAGTTATAGTCATGTCATCTCACCGCCCAAGATAACAAGGTAGCCCCCCCTTCCCCTCCCGAGTCCTGCCTACGCCATTAGCAGATAAGAACGTAATGTTTGCCATCAGTAAGATAATGCATGTGAGATTAGATAGGAGCGTTTACTTTGCGATTGCAGTTTAACCGCGCACAGAGTGCAGGCTGCTGGTGCTGCAGCACTCTCACTGTTGGCCCTTCCCTTGTTGCAGTCGTCACCTTGTACGCCACGCTGGGAGGCTCCGCCATCGCCCACGGACTGAACGAGACTGAGGTCACCCACATCATCACCAGCAAAGACCTGCTGCAGTCCCGGCTAAAGGTGGGCCGCACGGCACTCTGACACAAAATGGCGGCCGCTTCTGGCTCTGTAAAAAGGAGAGATGTGGAGGATAATTTGACTGGTTTGAGGTTGTGCTTCCCCTCTCGTTCTCTTGCTTGACTTTTTCCGTCCGTTCATTTTTCTGGAACATTTCCTGTTCTCCGCCAACTTCACTTCCAAGTGCTGTTTTTGCACTTGGCTTAAAAGCTTACCGAGCTTCACAGTAATTCGAAGGCATGACCCGCATTGTAAAAATCATATGCCCATCGTTTAATAAATAAAGATAATGACTGTTTTAGAAAGGAGGTTAAAAGATAATGATAATAAAAATGTCAAGTGGATTTATCATCATGACCATAACGGCAGTAGGAGTTCATGAGTTATGAATGAAACGTTCTCTCTGGGTTTCCTAGGCGATCCTGTATGAGGTGCCCAGACTGCAGCACATCATCGTGGTGGACGATAAGCCCACCGCCTGGCCCGGCACCCCCAGGGGCATCATGGTCCACAACATGGCGTCTGTGCAAGAGCTGGGAGCCAAGCCTGAGAACAGTATGGGGTGCTTTCTGTAGTGTGTGTGTGTGAGAGTGTGTGTGTGTGTGAGAGTGTGTGTGTGTGTGAGAGTGTGAGAGTGTGAGAGTGTGTGTGTGTGTGAGAGTGTGTGAGTGTGAGAGTGTGAGAGTGTGAGAGTGTGAGAGTGTGAGAGTGTGAGAGTGTGAGAGTGTGAGAGTGTGAGAGTGTGAGAGTGTGAGAGGCTCAGTCTCCTCCGTTATAGGCAGTTGCTGTATATGGAGAAGATGTTTCTTATACCCATAATGTTTCTTGCTGGTGCAATGGAGATGCACATTTATGAAGGACATCAGAATGCAAGTGAAATATATGTGGGCCCTTAGAATGTATTTTGTAAATGTGGACCTAAATAAAGAATTTGTGTGTGTGTGTGTGTGCACGTGTGTGAGCATGAGTAACTCCAGTGTTGTGTTGTAAATTGTAATATGAATTAGTATGAATTGAGGCGTAGTTTCCCTGATGACTGATGGGTGCTGACCTCCTCCTGCGCAGTGTCCCGGCCACGCATGCAGCCTGTGCCGTCCAGCATCGCCGTCATCATGTACACCAGCGGCTCCACGGGGATCCCCAAAGGCGTGATGATCTCCCACAGCAACCTCATCGCTGGCATCACCGGCATGGCCGAGAGGATCCCCAACCTCGAGTACGACCAACTCCCCCGCCCCGTCTCTACCCTCGGCCAACACGGTCACAGCACTCTAAATAAACGCGTTCATACTGAGGTCTCAGAAGTGAACCAACCAGCCCTTTCAGTCCCCAGAACGCCATATGGCACCTTATACCTCTTCAACCATCATCTGACTGCTGTGCTATTGTTTTGAGCCCGTATTAAAACACTACTCAATTTTCAACCAAAGGTAAAACCCCTTGACATTTGGGTGGAGTCACTTCTGGGCTTGGGACTGAAAGGGTTAAGTCAAGGGAAGAATTAACCCTTTAAAGAAGCACTATCCAACTCCACATCCTGCAGGCTACAGTGTCTGCAGGTACTTGCTTTCAACTGTGCAGTGCACCACCTGATTTGACCAATGAATTTATTTCCTCAACCAGGTGGTGTACCGCACCATTGGTACAAATAGTCCACAGGATGTGGTGTTCAGTAGCGCCTTTTAAGCTGTAAGATCAGAAATACATGCTTAGAATGTAACTGAACATTCTAATGCTGTTGTAACCACTATTACTTTTACCTGAAAGAAATTGAGCTGCTGCGATTGCCTGCATTTACACAGGCAGTTAGCAATGTTAGCATGTGCTTGTACGGATGGGCTGAGCTGCGTTTTTCTCCGCAGTGAGACGGACACCTATATCGGGTACCTGCCTCTGGCCCACGTGCTGGAGCTGAGCGCAGAGCTGGTGTGTGTGTCTCATGGCTGCCGAATCGGATACTCCTCCCCACAGACGCTGGCCGACCAGGTGAGCGCGCCTGTCCCTCCCATCCCACACTGTGCCCAACACACCTCTGTGTGCGTGTGTAACTAAACCCCCTACCTAGCCCTTACCGGTTACCCATACCTCTATGACCAGTGTACCCAAGATGTTAAAGGAAGAAAGTCAATTCTCAGCTCCCATTCCGCTTTAGCGTGGCCGTAGGAGAGGCCGGGAAGTGCCATGAATGTGCGTAGTTTCACATGTCTACCGTTCCTCTCTGAGAAAAGCATAACATTTCAAGACAATGCTCACGTGATGGTGAACGACTAAAATAAATAGCTTTTTTCCTCTACGTTAATACTATATTTTGGCCAAATAAACCTTCTATTTCATACCTAACAGTCTAGGCTATCCAACAACCCATACAAACCAAATAAGGACTCGAAAAGTACGGTCTGCATAGGCAGATTAACCTCTGGGTTGGACCTCTCTCTATTGTTCCTTTCTGATTGCATGGTTTTATTTCTTAACTAAAAAGATATTTCACAAATGACAAATAACTAAATGAGAAGCCAAGTTGGGCAGAATAGCCTGTTGTCTTAAACTCTTTTTCCTCATGTTTTTATATTTTCTTCTGTGTATAGTTTCAGTTGCTAAACTGTCCATATTACATTCTTTGTTGCTTAGTGGTATGTTTTCACCAGATATTAGGTTTTTGGTCTTGTTCTTGTTCTCCCGTTTCATTGTAATGGTTTTTTGATATTTCCAGCTGCTCTAAGTTAGGTTGTCTTTCATGTCGAAATCAATGGGCATCGATCAGTGCCGCAGAGATCCGGACAAATGAACAGATTTCCTCTTCTGACCGAGAGACTGAGGGAGGAAGGGGAACCAGAGCTGTTCAGGGCTCTGCCAGTATGCCTCTCTAGCAAGACCGCTACGGTCAGCACAGACGGATATCTCCGTCACACTGTTAATTCGTTTTATTTTTGGCTTCTCAACAGTCCACGAAAATCAAGAAAGGCAGCAAAGGAGACACGAGCGTGCTGAAACCGACCCTGATGGCCGCGGTGCCGGTAAGAACCGGAAAACTGGACACCAGCCCTCAATTATGCAGGCGGCGGCCAGCTAAAGCATGACATCAGCGTAATGCCACACCCACAATGCACTGTGGCTTTCAAGAATCGACTTCTGTTAAAGAAGGAAAAAGGATGACCTTTTCAGCCGCTTTCTCCAAATGGTTTGAGTGGTTTCACAAAGTTTGATCCAAATTGTGTTCAATTGTGTCGGGGAAATTGGAACTATTGGGAGCAGTTTATATTTTAAGAGCGGGGATATGGTCAGACAAAGCCTGGTTTGGGTAGGTTTTTAGGTTATTGATTGGTCTGTTTGGTTTACAAGGAGAGGCTTGATTAGTCAGGAGTGCGCCCGCCCTGCTTTGTTTCCCCATGAGTCATAGCGGGGGGGTGTTGAGCTCGGGGCTGTAATGCATTCTTTACGTCGCCTCTTTTCTCTGGGAAGCCTGGGAAGGAATGTGGCAGTGGCATGTGGGTGGTTCCTGCAACATACCCACAAGAGAATTGTGTGTGTGTGTGTGTGTGTGTGTGTGTGTGTGTGTGTGTGTGTGTGTGTGTGTGTGTGTGTGTGGCATTAGTGCTATGATGTGGTGTGAGAGTGAGACCAAGTCAAAGACATTTGTTTTCTTCATTTGGCTCTGTCAATTTTAGATTTGTAATCAAATAATTCACGTGGCGGAAGTGTTCATTGGAAACACTTGTGAAGCCGTTTGTCCCAAATATTATGGTACTCTGAAATTGGGGTCTATGAAAAGGTGAAACCTTAAGAGCTGAAAATCTGCACTTTAACCACACGGGAATTTTTGGATTACAAATCAAAATCCAAATCTGGAGCCGAGAAAATGGACCTCACTATATTTTGTTTTCATCCCATTCCTGTGTTGACCAGTTTTCTCATGGGAAACAATATCCAACAGTTATTGTAATGTGTTGGTATGAAGTGACCTGTTGTCTTATTCATGTACAAACCTTGTATCTGCTGATAAATGCGTACCCTTCCCCCTCGCAGGAGATCATGGACCGCATCTACAAGAACGTGATGACCAAGGTTGAGGAGATGAGCCGGCTTCAGCGCACGCTCTTTGTCCTGGCCTACAACTACAAGATGGAGCAGATCTCCAAGGGTTACACCACCCCGCTCTGCGACCGGTACGGCTAGGAGCAGCGAGAACACACGCGCGCTTTATACGCACACAGCTGCAAGCACACACATGCACACGGATGCGTGCTGACATCAGACAAATGCACTCATTCATGACTCCACATGCCGTCTGCTGGTCTGGTCTGGTCTAAGCCGGTATTGTGTGTAGAGATGCTTTGGAAGACTTTATTTGAGGAAATGCTGTACTGCGCAAAAGTCTTTACAGCCACGATGCTGTCAGAAATAAGGAATTGAATGGTTATACATACTGAAAGGATTACTATAAATAACAGTACACAGTTAAAAACTAAAGCAAATCACTATTTGGTGTGACTACCCATCACCTTTAAAAATGATCTTCCATACACTGTCAAGTTGACAAGTTCTGCTGGTAGGTTGTTCCAAACATACTGGAGAACTTGCCACAGTTGTCTCACGTGCTTCTGGCTCTCCCTGTCTCCCTGACGGCCTTGATCAAGTTTTTATATGAAAAATGTCACTTTACAATGAATATTTGGAAATCTCAAATTTGGTCTTTTCTACTGACACACTAAAACACCGAATATATAATATATATTATACAATACAAGATTTTAAAATATATTACATAAAACTAATAAAAATCAACAGGCCAATATGAAGAATGAGTTTTTTTCATCCCGTTCCAAACGTGAATTGACTTCTTTGCTTTTGTGTGCCTTTGTTTGTGTGTATGTACATTTGTGTGTGTTTGTGTCTGTGTGTGCATTTGTCTGTTGGCCCGCGTGTCCCCGCAGCCTGGTCTTCCGGAAGGTGCGCTCTCTGCTGGGGGGGAGGACCCGGGTGCTGCTGTCGGGCGGGGCGCCCCTGTCAGCCGCCACACAGCGCTTCATGAACATCTGCTTCTGCTGCCCCGTGGGCCAGGGTTACGGCCTGACGGAGACCTGCGGAGCGGGCTCCATCAGCGAGAGTGAGTAACAGACGGGACGGGAGGGACCGTCAGAGAGAGTGAGTCAGAGAGAGAGCAGGACGAGAGGGGAGGGACCATCAGCCAGAGAGAGAGAGAGAGTCAGAGAGAGAGAGTCAGAGAGAGAGAGTCAGAGAGTCAGAGAGAGAAAAGCATGAAGCATGAGAGGGGAGGGACCATCAGAGAGCGTCAGAGACGGGAGGGACCAAGCAGCCAAAACCAGGCATTGTTTTTGAAGTTAATTTCCTGGTCATTCTGAGAGACAGTGCTCACTAGCGCCACTGTGTTTGGCTCTAACATAGGTCATTTGGAGTCAATGGTACAATTGCGGTCAAAATACAAAGTCAATACTTTTTCCCCCACAAGACAATGTAGTTGCAATTGGTGTTTTATCTTCATCTAATGCTTCCCCCGATTTAAATTAATTTCCGTTAATGTGCTATTAGGACAATACAGCAATACTTTGTGGATGAATCAGGGACAGATTACATCACTCTCTCTCACACACTTAGCGGAGGAGCCGCATTGGCTTCAAAACACTTTTCCCGAGGACCACAGATAGTCAGTGGGTGACGTAACAGGCGCTTGGTCCATATTTTTCTAGTCTATGGGAGGAACAGAGCCATAATCAGCTCCCAAGTGTGTGGAAACGGAGCCACAGATGGAGGGTGTGAGAGAGAGGGAGATGTTTGAGGAAGATGAATAATGGAGGCGTTGAGGGAGGGAGATGGCACAGGGTTCTGTAGCGTGTGCCCTGGCTGGGTCTGTACTTGCTGAGGCGTTATGGAGTCACTCCCAGGTGGGTGTTAACGTCACGTGCGCCTGTGTTTCAGAGTGGGACTACAGCACCGGAAGGGTGGGCGCACCCCTGGTCTGTTCAGAGATCACCCTGAAGGACTGGGAGGAGGGTGAGTGCTTCTGGGACAGGGGCTCCATCGGCACCTCTGGAGGTCAACTGATCAGAATTTACACAGGAAGAGGGAGCAGGGACAGCTCTGTTAACTAATCTGTTGTCCCAGCTTCCACTTCCTGAGGGATTTCTGATAACTATCTGTTAAGTAATGCTGCTTGGCCTTCCTTTGTTTCTCATAACTACAGTATAAGCTTGACTGGTAACAAATGCTAGCGTAACCAAATGTAGAGTTTACTGTCTGAATTTGACCTCTTTTAAACTATACTTCTGTAAGTGCTACCTGTGTTCTCATTGCAAAAAACACTGTCTTAACAATTGTTGTAGTCCTATAATCTAATATTTTTTCTCTTAAGTAGAAAATATTAGCTAGTTTTAAGTTACATTTCTTCTTCACCCTATTGGCAATCTTGAAATTGATCAAACTTGCTCACCTCATTTAGCAAAAAAAGTAATAAACATAATATTTTAAGCCTAAATATAGTGAAACACTTGAGGCTTATTTTATTTCATTTTTTTGCGGCGCTCCAACCCTTGTCTGTTCTCCAGGCGGTTACTTCAGCACGGACCGGCCCTACCCCCGTGGGGAGATCCTGATCGGGGGTCCCAACGTGACCGTGGGCTACTACAAGAACGAGTCCAAGAACCGCGACGACTTCTTCACCGACGCCTCGGGCCAACGCTGGTTCTGCACGGGGGACATCGGCGAGATCCACCACGACGGCTGTCTGAAGATCATAGGTGAGGCAGGACTCTGGTCTCATCGTTGGGTTTAAGTGAAGATCATAGGTGAGGCAGGACTCCGGTCTCATCGTTGGGTTTTAAGTGAGGCTCATAGGTGAGGGTGGACTCCGGTCTTTACAATACGGTTATGTAGCTGACGCTTATCCAAAGCAACTTACAGTTACCTTAGCGACTAGCCACTAGGCTACAGGCTCATTGTGTGTGAGTGAGCAGAGCAGCGGTTCCTCTGGATTGAGGCCGGGCCGGCCTGTAGCGTAGCGGTTAAGGTACATGACCGGGACCCGCAAGGTCGGTGGCTGCCACTGCATTGCTCCAGGGGAAGATCGTCTCCTGCTTTATCTAATCAGCCGAATGACATGTAATGTAATGTAATGTAATGTAATGAGAGCGTGCCCCGCTCTGTCACGCAGACCGGAAGAAGGACCTGGTGAAGCTGCAGGCCGGGGAGTACGTGTCGCTGGGGAAGGTAGAAGCCGTGCTGAAGAACTGCCCCTTCATCGACAACATCTGCGCCTACGCCAACAGGTGGGCAAATCTGTCACCTGCAAGCCACGTGTGTGTGAGCCTCGCGGCCAATGGCGTGGGCTGCACGTCTAGTGAGCAGGGTCGGTTACTGAAATCCTTTTCCGTACGACTGGTACCCACCGGACTGAATCACAACGCAGATTTTGGTGCCTAATTTAAATTCACTAGCTAACGTTACACGACTTGGTCAGTGACGGCAGGTGCTGATAGGAAGCTTGCTAACGTTTAACGGTATTTTAATTATAAAGTGGTCTATAATTTAAACAAATAAAACAATGATTCACCTTTGTAGTGAAATAAAAAACATTTGTTATTGTTGTCGTTCGCTCAAGAGGGTATCAGTTTGTATAATTTGACCGTGAGTATCAGCAAAATTGAAATGCTACCCATCCCTCGTGACAACTCAGACCTGAGATGAAGTATACAGAAGGGCCTCACATAGCTGGTGATTCAGGTTATCTCTGTTGAAGTTCAGTTCCCTATGATTAGCGCTGGTCTATGCTGCACTTACTGTATGTGAGTTAGACCCCACAGCAACTGTGTGATTTTCTGGGGCCAGCTAGAGCTGTCCATTTGCATCAACCCTGTGATTTATTCACACACCCATCCATCTGCACAGATGTGTCTCTATTGTCAGATAATGAATTTTAACTACTGTTGGTTTTTTACTAGCCGAAGAACTCAGGAGGATGCCTTTGTTTAGAATTGGTGAGGAAATCTGTAACTGCACCAAAAAAATAGTTGCCACCCCTCCTCTCTCTGGCTTAGCTTATTTTAGACCTACTGTAGGCACATTTAGAGCCAAGAGGGGCTGAATGGCCCTTTCTTCTCATTTCTTATCAGTGTTCCGGTGCTTTCCTTGTGAAAACTGTTTGACTCAGCGGAATCCAGTAACCGCCAGAGAAAAACACAAGAAAATGTAATTTAATTACCCAGTGTTCCATTTGCAATTTCTACTCCGCCTCTGGGTTTACCGTAAGAATGCGAATGCAGTCTTGCTTCCCAATTAATTTGGAGATGATGATATTTTAGGCAGTTTTTGTTTTTTATGCAATAGGGTTGCAGTTGCATGATTGTACTTCTGCCTTTGTATTTCATTGCAGGTGTTTTAGAACAAGGGTTCCCAAACTTTTTTTCTGATGTGACCCCAAATTAATTTTAAAAAATTTTACGCAAGCCAAACAGCCCAGCCCGCCTCGTACTGAACAACAGCATTTAACCATGAACATTTTAGCGATATGACCTCTTGTACCTTGTTTATTACAGTTGGGTTGTTGTGATTTTTGACACGCAGTAGCCTACGTGCACATATTCCAAACAGACGCATTGTTTTACATTACGTTACGTTACGCTACATTACATTACATTTTTTAAATGATGTTTTCAGGTGACCCCCGTCCTCCCACAGTTTGGGATCCACTGTTGGGAACCACTGAACGTTTGAGGCCTCCTCTGAATAATGACCTTTGCCCTTTCCGTTCCCTGTCTCCGCAGTGAAGAGTCCTACGTGATCAGCTTTGTGGTGCCAAATCAGAAGCAGCTGCTGGCCCTGGCGGAGCAGAGAGGAGTGCACGGCTCCTGGGAGGAGATCTGCAATAACGCCGAGATGGAGAAGGAGGTGCTGAGGATCATCACCGAGGCTGCCATTGGAGGTGAGGGATAGGGGCCTTCACGTCTGTCACAAACCCCTGCCTCAGCAGAGATGCTAATCAGGCTTCAGATACCGAGGGCACATCCTGCCCATCTTATCTCCCCATATGGCTATGCACCTCCTACACACTAGCTGTTCCTCTTCCGGCTGCGATTCCTCCCCCGCTCATGAATCCTTTACTCGGGTTTCCAAATGCGTTTCCCGTCTCGGCGGGGCGGCACGTCGTCTGTTCTGGCCGTGACGCGTTTCCTGTCCCGGCTGTCGCGAGCTTCCTGCTCTGAACGTGATGTATGTTCTCTCTTTCCCGTCTGTCCTTCCCCGCAGCCAAGCTGGAGCGGTTCGAAATCCCCAGAAAGATCCGCCTGAGCGCCGAGGCCTGGACTCCAGAAACGGGACTGGTCACCGACGCCTTCAAGCTGAAGAGGAAGGAACTGAAGTCACACTACCAGGAGGATATAGAGAGGATGTACGGGGGAAAGTAGGGCGGCGGACGGGGTCGCACGCTTCCGGTCTTCTCCCACCCTGACACAGCAAGCTCCTATCAAATGGGGAAATACTTGAATCCGCTTCTTACACGCAAGACCAAATAAAACGAAACTGAAAAATTAAGTGACGATTGAGAAGGGGGAGGGCGTATCGCGATGCGTCGCCGTATGATTGGCCGCGTGATGTGCCCTCTTCTGGTTGGTCACGAAATGTGTCCTCGCCCATCGGCTACGGACCCTCTCGGTCGACGACGCCGGAAACAGGTGTTCGTCAAGGCGAGAGGCGACACGGAGATGTGTTTGTAAATGAAGTCGTCATGGAAACCCCTATCCTTTTCCGCATTCGAGGACATTCGTCAGACAGGCATGAGGTCTGAAATGAGTATTCAGCCACGGTGTTGTATGATGGAACCTCTTAAGTCTGTCCATATTTCACTTTGTGCAGGGATATGTTGTATACTTGGTTTGTTTGGTTCGTTTTGTCCATTTATTGAATATCCTTTGAACCTTAAGCCATTGAATATTGTACACAAATATTTTATTATTGTTTCTGTAATTGTATTTGCTTTTGTTTGGGGGAAAAAATTTCATGTTGTTGCAATAAGCTCTTTATCTGAGTTCCTCTTTATTTCTTCGTCCTGTGAATGATCGTCTCAAGGAGTGACAGTTTAGCACCCGAGGAGAGATGTCGCATTCCTACATTGAAGGGTTTGTGTGCCTGCTATGATAGCAAGAGGACACGTTCTTTTGAGGCTTTAGTCCATAGTTGGATTGTTGTGTTACATAGAACTAATGTGAAATCACAAAATATTGGATCAAACAACCCATCTTGTTCAAGGTGTGCTACCATTTTAAAACGGAAGATATGCAAATTTGCAGCAAAAAAAGGGCCTTGTACCATCCTGCATCCATCGAAATGAAGGTGTGTTTTCATTGGCCAAATCATTATTCTTTCACAGCATGACCTTATCTGATTGGCCCTTCTGTGAACCTTCTAAACGCCAGTTGACAAGAGCGTAGAGAAGTAATGGAAACACTTCCGGTCACTTTAATACAGTCTGCTTTCAGTCTGTTTCTATCTTCTGTGAAGTTGACACATATAGATCGGGGTCACTCCATGGACACTTTTCCGTTTTAAATGCACATAACGCTTCTTTTCACTGTTCAGATTGACAACACTGATATTGTTCCTGATGGCCAGAACCAGCAGCTGCTGTACAGAATACATTCTCAGTGATGACCAATGTAGCACATGAATGTTTCTCTTAAAGTTGAAAAGGTACTATGTTCGCGTTCTTATGAGTGGTCTATATTAACTAGTGGACTAGGTGTGTTGGAAGAACATTGTAATGTTATTGTTGTTGAAATCATGATCTGCTTTTTAAAAATAATATTAGTTGAATGTGCAATATACACAGATCATTCTTCTCGGCCAAAATGAACACGCATGTTCCTTGTGGGGCACACCTCTCGAACATCTAGTGAAAGAAATACAATAAGACACTCTTGCAGATTTGGAATAGTTTACCACCTTGGTTTTCATGTTTATAGTAATGACAAGACGTATGTATATTCTGTATATTGATATGGTTTTTAAAGTTTTGCATGATTTTGGAACAACTGAAGAACACTAAATTTGCATGTGTAGAATTGGCGAAGGCTGTGGTTTTGGACTTTGTGCCTGAACAAATGAAGAATTCGACTTGTTTCTGTTCATACTCTAAATCTCTTCAATTTCTTTCTCCCAAATATTATCTACTGTAATATGCCAGGTCACACTATCTGAAGGCTGTACTCTTTAAGGTGTACAAAAGAACATCATGCAATGCAAGCTATAACTGGGGCTTTTAAAGCTACTGTGGATTTTAAAAGGCCAGTGACGTTCTCTATGGTTCCCCCGTTGAAGTCTCAATGTCGTTATGACTTAAATCTGGTCTTCCTTCCAGCTGTTTAGACTGAGTCATTCTTATGGTTTTTTGTAATGATTTGAAACTGGGTGTATTTACTGTGCCCCATATCCACTTGAAGTCCCTTAATATGCTTGCTGGATTGGCACATAGAAAGTGGCTGTAGCAGGGTACAGTACATATTCTTCAGCAAATATGGGTGCTACAGTGCACACAACTGATTTAATATATTGATTTAAGGAGGTTGCACAAAATGGCCAGGCATAATCTTATAATTAAAATTGGGGAGGGAAAATAGGGACTAAACAAAATTTTTAAATAATAGTCTGTTTCTTGTGCCAGTTATACACCGGGGGGGGGGGGGGGAGAGTTACTGATTCAGCACTCAGTAAGCTCTACACCAAACTGCAATTTCCAAATCATGAGAAAGTGTCTTTGTACTGCTTGATATATGTAGTTGCCTTGTTAGATTGTTTTAAATCCGTTCATATGAAAAATTTAACACAGTATATTTATGGGAGAATGTTTTTATTCATGAAATGCAGTGAGGTTATGCTCTGCTATCCAAGCATTTCACATGAGTAATATAGATTCAGCTGCTAAAGAAGATCCATCAAAATGGCTGAATTGTCACTCCTTTTTCCTGTACTGTAAATAAAGTGGGGCAGTGATCAAAATTCACAGGTGATCATAAATGTACAGATATAATCTCTTATGTCTACTTGAGCTTTGTTACTTTGACCAGGTCTTTTGTTGTTTCTCTCTTTTTCAGGGGGTCGGGGGGGGGGATCTCCCATGTTTGCTTGCAGAAGCTTTGCCTTGTAACATACTGCAGGTCATTGCCAATGCATCCTACTTCACTGAACTGTAAATTGGCCTTGGAAAGATGTTATAAAAAATATGTGTTTGCTCAGTCTGAACTTTCTTTTCTGTGTTTGTATGCTTTCATGTTGGTACTGAGAAACAAGTGAGGATCTATAGAGTCCATATGTTTCTTTTTTAATGTATACAATATATTACAATATTTAATGTATAATGTAAAAATCTAAACAGAGATAGCCTAGCTCTGCATTAGAGCCTCAGTAAAACCGTGTGGAAGAAGATGTTGTACATTCTCTTCTAAGTGGGTTACCAGAGCAAAAAGAAGAGGTCTTGGGTGTACGTCTAGTGTTCAACAGGTTCACAGGTCAAGTGCTGTGGTACACAAACAAGCCAAATGATTTGCAATGTATTTGTAAGAAAATCTTAAGAAACCGTAGTGCCAGACTTACAAAAGACCCCTTTTGGTAATGTTTTATGGCTTTGTATGTCCCCTCATCCTTAGTTACTCCAATCAACTTGAATCAGATTCAGCAAGATATCTGTCTATAGAATATGGAATGGACATGATTTAGCTGCACACTTGCTCACTATCTCTTCATAGGTTTCTTACTTAGCATTACCACTTGCCAAAACTTTATTAAAGTTGCAGTCCAGTGTTCTCATACTGCATTTTGGAGGATCTTCTGAGTAAATGGGAACAAATAAACCGATGTTTGTGCCTTTTGCTTGTTGCAATAATGCAATGATACAATCCTTTCCATTGCTGTAGGGCACAGTTGGTTTGTGGGATAACCATTCCAATCCAACTAAGGCTGTTCAAGAATAGGCTATTAAACTGTTATTTCCAAATTGACCGATCCATGGAGCTGTCCCCAGTTGTTATCTCAGACATGGTTATAAGAAATTATAAAGGTAAAGGTGTATTCATTCTGTACGTGGGCGAGGACAGAATTTTACTGAGGTAATCACTAAATCCCTACCGGGCCACTAGATGGCAGGGAAATCGTGGTTATGAAATTGGAACCATTATGATTTGTATTTATCTTGGTTTTCTAATAGCTAGAACTTTAATATGTGCTTTTTTTGTTCTTAAATTAGCATTGCCAATGAACCCATGGAACCTGCTTAAAAATAATGGGTGCGGTTAGAAAGCTGCTATTCCGACCATATTGATACTTACTATTTGTATTGCTGGCTACTTTAAGGCGTAGCAACGTTTCCTTTTTTAGCTCCTCCAACAAGTGATTTTCATTTTTAAAGGGTTTTGCCGTCACGTCCTTGCTCCGTCATTTCCGGTTACGGTAGGATAGAAGTGTAAAAAAAAAATACAGAAGCTTTGCTAAGCTAAGCTTATCAACAGAGTATTAGCTGGCTACAAGATAACGTTAATAGTAGCTTCTGTTGACGCTGTTAATGCGGACGTTGGATGATGTGGATAATGTTCTACTTTTTGGATTTGGGTTCGTAGGGGACTTTTTTTCCATCCAATTGTCTGTATAACTATCAATTTTTATATCAGATAATGGCACCTTTATTTTGGTTTAATAAACGGATTGCTAGCTAAGTTAGCTATCACTGCCTGTAACACTGCGCTTCTGTTATGGAAATTACTTGTATAGCTACATTCTTGGCTACTGAGCTACATGCGGCGACATACTTTATTTCTGTAAGAATGGACAGGACCGCTTAGTACAATTTAAGCGTTTGCTTTTTAAATCAAGATCAAAGGGTCACTATAAACAATGCTGTCTTTTAACAACTGACTAGCTAACTTAAATAGCGTACACGGGCTAGCTTCTTAACGTTAGTTGCTGAGTTGCTTACTGCGAGCCGTGATGATTTGATATTTCTGGTTGGAACTTCTTGACTAGCCGGCTAAACGATTGTACTGGGGCAGCATTCTGCATTGAGTTAACTATCTAGATAAATGTTGTTTTACTTGGCTGTTATTTTAGGTCAAGACTACATGATCTGTCAGCAAGATAACATTGGCTAAAACTATTCCTTGTCAAAGGCCAGCGAATAAGTTCTAGCAAGCTCGTGAACTAACGTTAGATAGCAAACGAAAACATGACGCTTTGGTCTAGTATAATCAACATATCTAGCTAGCTACTAGCTGAGCTCGCTAATCTTGAGGTTGGTGTAGAAACATCAAACGTCATTTGTATTGTTTTTCGTTACTAGCTAGCTATTATTCTGACTACCCGGTGTTGTCACTTAGCTAGTTGACGTTACAGCTCATGTGATCCAACTTCGCTTGCTGACAAGCTCTGGTATAGGTAGCGGTATCTAATTCTTATATTTGTATCTAACTTATTAGCTAAAATATCTTGCTACATTGGAATCTTCCATTTATTCTGACATATCCAAGCTGCTGGGATGATTTAAGTTTGATTCGGCTAGCTAACTTTTTCCCCAAATTCGAATCTTGTATTTTTTTTTTTTTTTTTTATACAATCTCATCGGAGCTCGATATAAGGTACATTTCTCATATCTGTTCTTAGTTTTAAGTGAATGACTTGTTCAACTTTGACTAACTTTAGGCTAAAATCTTTGTATTAATATCTGCCATAGTAATTTTGCATTTGAAGATATGCTAAACGAATATTGTTGATAGTGTCCCACAGTATTAGTTTCATTTTCTTTTGCTAGAACACATGCAGTTGTTTAGGAGATCTGGTTTTCTCTTGCACTTTACAATTACAGTGATACGTGACTGTAGTGTAGTTTTTGTTTATTGTAATGAACTATTGTAGTAAGCGCGACCCCTTTCTGTGCAGGACAAGATGAACGGCCTATCAGTCAGTGAGTTGTGCTGCCTGTTCTGTTGTCCCCCCTGTCCGAGCCGCATTGCTGCCAAGCTGGCCTTCCTGCCACCAGAGCCCACTTACGCCCTTTTACCGGACCTAGATTCCGTGCCTGTGGGCAGTACAGGTTTGGGGGCGCCGGGCCTTCGATCCCGCATTGGTGGGGCAGGCGGCGGCGGTGCGAGTGGAGGCGGGGAAGGAAGATGGAAGCTACACCTGACGGAGCGCGCCGAGTTCCAATACTCCCAGCGAGAGCTTGACGGCACCGAGGTGTTCTTTACCCGCTCCAGCCGCGGTAACCGAGTGGGCTGCATGTACATTCGCTGCGCTCCGAATGCCAGGTGAGCGGAGCCAATGTGAGGTGTGTGTGTGTGTGTGTGTGTGTGTGTATGTATGTATGTATGTGTATGCATGCGCGCGCGTGTGTGTGTGTGTGTGTGTGTTGGGGGAGGAGTGGGTGAGCAAATGAGACGAGGTGAAAATGGGAGTGGTAGCACGAGAATAAGGAAGGAAGGCCTTGACTGTCGGGGTTCGTCAGCGTTTTTACTTAAGCCTTTGCAGTTATATATTTAAACTGACAGGCGATCTGAAGCACAACTAGCTGTGTGCCTTGTCAAAAGCTCGTTCGTTTGTATTGATGATATATATATATATATATATATATATATATATATATATATATATACACTTCTCTTTCGTCTCTGTGGCACGTCTCTTGAGCTATATCTCTCTCTTCTAACTTTCTGCCTCTTGCCCTCTATTGAACTCTCCTTCCTCCTTTTAATGCCCCTCTCTCAGTTCATTGTCATTTCTCTGTTCACTATTCATGATCAACTCTTTCTTTTCTGTGTGTGCAAGATGGCTGTGTACAAAGACTTTATTTTTATATGCCTTCTTACATCGTTCATGTCTCCCTCCTGGTCCAGCCACACACATACACACTCACACACACTTCATCCATTTGAATTTTGGTTGTGCCTTTCAGTGCAATCCACCAGTCTCATTCAGCCAGAGCATGATTAAAGAAAAGCGGAAAAAAGAGAGAGAGGCATTCTGAGGAAGGGGGGGAAGGGGGGGGGGGTCATGTGATGACCTGTCACAATGTGTCTAACAAGAGTATATAACTATGCTATCATGTGACTGGCCTTATTTCAAGAAATTGTGGTACCTGGAGGAGCACTGCAAGAGTGGTAATCTGTTACGCGTACAAGCCGTTATTAGCCAAAACCTTCTGTTCCACATGAGTGTCATGAGATATTTCTGTGCAGGCTTTAGTTAGGCCTTTCAGCGCAGCACTATTGGGGAACCAGTGCCTCCACTTCAGCCTCAGTACATATGTGCTGGATTGAGCTCAAAACGGTACCTTATTTGGCTGTGTTGTAAATTGCCATTTGTTGCCAGTTTGCTTGATCTCTGGCTTGCCAAGTAAACTTACAGTTAAAGGTCCCATGTTGTACACTTTTTCAGTATTTTATTTTAGGTCCTGATATACATAAGAAGATGTTTGTGTGGTTTTAAATTAATATAAATAAATCTATCCAGTTTTACATGTCCATTTATCAGTGTCTCTCCATGAGCTTTTCCAAGAACAGGCTTTTTTAGTCACTGTGTCTTTAAGGCTTATTGATATCAGTGAACCTCTGTTCTGATTGGCTGAACGCCATCTGTGCCGAGCACTTGGATTTGTTCTGGCTACGAGGGGGCCGAGCTGAAGCAAATGAGCATAACATTGTGATGTCATAACTTCACGGAACTCCAAACGGCTCATTTAAACGCACACATTCTTCATACAGACCGTGTGGATTTTGGGACTGTGGGTTTTTATACTTTCACAGTGTTTTTACAGCACATTCAACTCCTTTATAATCCACATAGCAAGGGAGATGCTCTAGGGTACAGAGTAATACAGACACGGTCTCTTTTCTGTGTCCCTCCCAGGTTTACAGTCTTATTCTCCCACGGCAACGCGGTAGACCTGGGCCAGATGAGCAGCTTCTACATCGGCCTGGGCTCCCGCATCAACTGCAACATCTTCTCCTACGACTACTCGGGCTACGGCGTGAGCACCGGCAAGCCCTCGGAGAAGAACCTGTACGCCGACATCGACGCGGCCTGGCACGCCCTGCGCACACGGTACGCAGCGCTTGGGGGCAGGAAGGGGCGCATTCCTGAATGTGATCCACTGGGGCAGGGCACAGTCTGGAATGAAACCATTAAAATAGCAATCGAATTTGAACGTGTGCTGTCCCACAGTATTGGCACGTCGAACAAAATAATTTTTCTAATGTTTGTATTATGCAATACACCAGTATCTTAAGTAAAACTGGGTGTTATTCAGTGTTGGTATAACTTGAAACTTTGTCTGTTTTTACTTTAATAGACAAATAATGAACTGTGGAGGTTGCATAAGATTGTACTTGTAAATCACAATCCAAGGATATCGTCCGATATTTCGCACTCTTTGCTTTTCTTAAAGGAGGCCTAGTTTCAGAGATAGGAACTGCATAATCTTGAAAATCCAACAAAGATGCCTTGGTCTGCAATAACCGGAATTGTGTGGCTAGCATTCATTCATCATGCTGTGGCTTTCTGTATGCTTGGTGTGAGTTTTCACATCTGAGGGGGAATGTACCCTGTAGAAAGCAACCTTTGACTGAGTGAGATGGTTCCTCGTCACTGAGAGCTCTGCCCTCCCGTAAGGTCCTTTCCCGAGACCATAGGTGGAGAAGAGTTGACAAGTAACAAGCAGTCTGAAATGGTTCTGACAATCAGTAACAAGTAACATGCAGTCTGAAATGGTTGGGGCAATTAGTAACTAGTAACAAGCAGTCTGAAATGGTTCTGACAGTCAGTAACAAGTAACAAGCAGTCTGAAATGGTTGTGAAAAATCAGTAACAGTAACAAACAAACTGAAATGGTTGTGACAATCAGTAACAGGTAACAAACAAACTGAAATGGTTCTGACAATCAGTAACAGGTAACAAGTAATCTGAAATGGTTGTAACAATCAGTAACAAGCAGTCTGAAATGGTTCTGACAATCATTAACAGGTAACAAGCAATCTGAAATGGTTGTAACAATCAGTAACAAGTAACAAGCACTCTGAAATGGTTGTGACAATCAGTAACAAGTAACAAGCAGTCTGAAATGGTTGTGACAATCAGTAACAAGTAACACGCAGTCTGAAATGGTTGTGACAATCAGTAACCAGTAACGATCAGTCTGAAATGGTTGTGGCTGATTGTTTCACAGATATGGCATCAGCCCAGAGAACATCATCCTGTACGGTCAGAGCATTGGCACCGTGCCTACCGTGGACCTGGCGTCGCGCTACGAGTGCGCGGCCGTGGTCCTGCATTCCCCGTTGACCTCTGGCATGCGAGTGGCCTTCCCCGACACCAAGAAAACATACTGCTTCGACGCCTTCCCCAAGTGAGTCTGACCTCTCAGTTTCTCCACTACCGGCGTCCTCTCTTTCATCTTCATTTTCATTTTGGCTGTTGACAGACCTCAGCCACATTTTAACTGTGTTCCATTAGTAGTAGTTTTGGGTGACTTTTATGGAAATTTATGTAGGCCTTTTATGCCTAGTGGCTAAGTTGCATGACTGGCACCCAAAATGTTGGTGGTTCAAGCCCCAGCAAGTAGATCTACGTACTGTAGCTGTTGGGCCCTTGATCAAGACCATTAACCCCACATTGATCCAGAGGGGGATTGTCCCCTGCTTTGTCTTATCAACTGTAAGTCGCTTTGGATAAAGGCATTAGCTTAATAACTGTACTAATTCAATTATAAATATAGAAAGAGGCTGTCCGTATTTTACAAGAGAAGGGGAACGGGACAGGGAGTCTGACAAACCAGACAGGGATGGCACGTATCGGCCATTTTGTACAAACGGTCGAGGGTATTCAGAACTTTTAACGGAAGACAAATAGCCAGTTTTAGCACGTGCTATTATATAATGTAGCATGGCGCTGAGCATCACAAAGCCAACCTTGTAATTTACATGTAGGCGTAGTTTTTTTCCTCTCCTTGAAATAGCATTGTTTGATTACAGATGTTAGGTTTAAGTGCATGGTGCACCATTTAGAAACACCTCTTTCTAGCATGGAGAGGCCTGTATGTATAAATAACAGGTCAGGTGTGGTGATGTAGGGTAACTGGCTCGTAATGGATAAGGTTAGAACATGGACAGCGGACCCCTCATCTTAGATCAGTGCCCCTTCTCTGATATACAAGCCCAAGTGATTCAACAAATTAATCTGATGTGTCTTAATATGTTTGACACATTTGCATTGCACTAATCATTCTCACTGATTCTCAGTCTCTCTCGTATGAGTGCACACGCATTGGTTTATTTTACAACCAATCCTGGATCACAGAAGTTTGTGACTGGCAAAGTTCCTTCTCACTAGCTCAAAACAAAACAGTGAAACCATAGAAGCACATTGGGTCTAAATCCAAAAGCCTTACATCTCAAAGCCTTACGCAATCTCAACCTATATCTTTCTTGAACTGTTAAGTGAATGCTGTCCTAATGGACTGTTAACACATTCTGGGCCTGATTCACAAAGGCTTTTCAGCACATGCAAAACCACTAACATGACCAGTTATGTCATGGAATTTGTTTTGCACTAATCATGGTTGTGTTATTAGGTGTGTGTGCGCTAAAGGTCTTGGTATATCTGGCCCACTGTTGATCAGGTAGCATGCAGCTGCAGTCTGACTATAACTGTGCCGTGATGTCAGACAGATATGTGGGCTCCTTACAGCTCCTCCAAAGACAGGGTCTAAATATTGCAGGCCCCTTCCCTCCTTGCGGTAGGTATATTTTGAGCAGCTTCATATAAAACATGCCAGCGTACTCGACTCTTGGCTGTGAAATAAGGATTTACAACGATAATCCTTTGAAAAGAGTCCTTGGAAAAAGCTCTTGGTTGTTTAATTGTAATTCTCATATGATGACACCTCAAAGAACCAAACCAGAGTAATTTCTGATGAGGCAAACCCAAAATGCACAGAGAGCTTTACACTCTGCGCATTCGGTGAATATTAAATAATTTCTTTTTACAATTCTGTTTTATTTGTATGGTGCTTTTTACAGAAGACTATCAGAAAGACGGTTTGCAGAGTAGCAGAAAGACATTTAGGCGTCTACTTCCTTGCAGTCAGACGGACATGCTAAATATCAGTTGTCTTCCCAGTTTATTCATACCCCTGGCACTGGCATAGCAGACTGCAGTCTGCACTGCCTCTTTCTATGTTCAGACAGTGATTACACCGTACACTCCAACCGCCAGGTCTCTGTTTAGCATCCTCCCACCAGCTGCCTGTCCCAGCCCATCCAGCTCCCCACAGCTGTCTGAGTGTTCTCTGCCCTCCTGCACCTTCTTCACACGCTGATTCATCCCACTCTCTCTCCTTCTCTTCTCCCCCTGTCGATCTCCCTCTCCTGTCTCTCTCTCTCGCTCTCTTCTTGTCTCTCCCTCTCCCCCTCTCCCTCACTCTTTCCCTCTTTCCCCTCTCCTTCCCTTTCCCTTTCTCTTGCTCTCTCTTTCTCTTTCTCCCTTTCCCTCTCCCTTTCTGTCCCTCTCTTTGTCTTGCTCTCTCCCTCGATCTCCCTCTCTCTGTCCCTGTCTTTCCCTTGCTCTCTCTCTTGCTGTCTTCTCTCTCCCCTTCTCTCAATTTGTCCCTCCCTCCCTTGCTCTCTCACTCTTCTTCTCTCTCCCTCTCTCGCTCTCCCTCACTTTATCTCTATCCCTCACTTTATCTCTCTCCCTCACTTTCTCTCTCTCCCTCACTTTCTCTCTCTCCCTCACTTTCTCTCTCTCCCTCACTTTCTCTCTCTCCCTCACTTTCTCTCTCTCCCTCACTTTCTCTTCCTCACTTTCTCTCTCTCCCTCCTTTTCTCTCCCCCACTTTCTCTCTCTCTCTTACTCCCTCTCTCCCCCTCTCTCAGTATCGAGAAGGTGTCGAAGATCACGTCCCCGGTGCTGATCATCCACGGGACAGAGGACGAGGTGATCGACTTCTCTCACGGCCTGGCGCTGTTCGAGCGCTGCCCCAAGGCGGTGGAGCCCCTGTGGGTGGAGGGCGCGGGCCACAACGACATCGAACTGTACAGCCAGTACCTGGAGCGTCTGCGACGCTTCATCAGCCAGGACCTGGCGGCGCAACACCCCTGAGAGACAGACGCCTGGCCCCCGCTCCGCACCGCCCCCGCGCCACACTCAGAGACAACCTATCCCGCTGCACCTGCCCCTCCGTCCGTCAGTCCGGCTGGCTCACCCGCAGAGCAGAGCCCACAGAAGCCGGCAGAGTCATGGGACCTCCTGTCTGCCAGGGTCTGCGGATCCTCCACTTGACTTTCCTTCAGGGTCTTGTTTGTCTGGGTTTCTGTCCATCTCCCTGTCTGTCAGCCAGCCTGGGCCTGCGTGCGTCAGTCTGGCAGCCCCATCACCTGTATGTCTGTCTGTCTGTCTGCTGATGTATGAATGTATACGTGTCCGTATGTCTGCATTTCCCTTTGGTTTTTCCCCAAGCAGCATGTGTCCCTTTGTCTCTGGTCTCTTACCTCCTGGGATAGTGCAAGGATTCAACTTGTTTTTCTACCTCCCAAGTCTGTATAATTTGGTGTGTATGATTTTGTTTGTTACGGTTTGTCCTCTGTCCTCCTCTGGAAAGGATAGAGCAGAGCAGAGCACAGGTATGCCCTCCAAACGCTCGCCTTTCGGTTGATTGACCTCTGGCTTCTGTTGAGAACCCGCTCTCCCGTCTCCAGAAAGGAGCCCGGTGGCCCCAGTTGTTCATTGATGTTCTTTTCTTTTCTTTTTTTCTCTCCCCCTTTTTAATGAGGGAACCAGCCAGGCACCTGTAGGTCGTTAATCTCTCTCTGCTCTCTCTACCTCCTTCCCTCCGCGACCCCGCGCCCTCTCCTCTCAGATATACTGCAAAAAGCAGCGGCCTGTGAACTGATTTGAGATTAATGGGCTGAGCCGACTGGAGGGTAACTGTGAGGGTAACCGCTGCTCAAGGCAGAGGGGACTCGCACTGCCAGAACATGTGACCATTCCGGCACATTCCCCACACGGAGGGAGGAGCCTTCGGCACCTGGACCACCTCCTGTGTGGGTGATGTGGAGGGGGTGGGGGGGGGGTCCTACCAACTGCTGCTGTGGATCACAATGGCAAAAGTTGTGCTTGATGTTTGTTTTAGTTTTGTTTTTTTCTTGTACCAGATTAGCCACACGCATGAAAGCCTTTGGGAGTTCCTTAAGTCCCGCTGCAAAAACAAAAAGGATCTACTTTTAGTAAAGTTTATTTGAATTTTTTTCAGTTCTCCCATAACTATGTGCGCTTTAAAACCCGAAGGATAGAAAAATCTGTATTTTTGTATGTATATAAGAAAGGTAACTCCAAATCTTGGGAGTTTTCACAAACCAACACTTTGGGAAGAGTGCTTTGCATGGGTGTGTGCCTGTATGATGTCACACCTGACATAGATGGCCACACCTGTCCACTGAGGGCCATAACTCCAGGGCTGTTGACAGCCATTGAAAATGTGCTGTTTGTGTTCTTTCTGTCTCTTAACACGAAGCACAGTGCTCACACTCACTCTCCCATGTTATTCATCAAGCCATCCTTCAGTCATTGAACTTGCTTCACTTCAGAATGAAATGGGGGTTGTGTTTTATTGGCCATAACCCAGTGAGAAAAAGACTGAATCTAGACGATTTGACACAGACTAATTTAACCCCAATTTAGCTCAGCTTTCACCTGCATATAGCCTGGGTACTTCCTAGTCTGCTAGAAACGTTTCACTCTTGAACCGAATATAGCCAGGTTTTCACCGGAACGTCTAGATAACTAGACGTCTCTAGACTTGCATTTATTTGGCTTAATATTTGACTATATTTGGTTAAATTACTTTGTCAAAACGTCTCTTGGTCCCAGATTTCCAGACCTCTAGGTTCCGTCTTTTGCACACTGGGAATGAAGGCTGATGCAGAGAGACAAAAATCGCCCTTGTGCGTTTTTCTTGGAAGGTCGAAACTTTTGCTTCAGGTTTCGTTCCAAAGTGCAGCCAGATGGATTGCATTAGACGAACACGTACAGTAGTCTATTGTATGTGGAAAAAGCTACACTGGTAATCTGCCTACCTGTTAATGGCATTCAGTGAAAAGAATTAGGTGACCCGTGTTGTGACGGGCAGTTCGGCTGTGTGGGCTAAAGTCTGGGACCAATACATAGATCTCCTGTATCAGGGATTTGGAAGGTTTCATTCTGTTTTGTCAGAACCAGACTTACCCACCATTACACACAGTGATATACCCTCCATCCACTACACTTGGCTGGATTACTTGTACCCAAGACATTCTGAGAGCCATCGTCTAATCTAATTTTGCGCAAAACCTTTTTACTATGTTCCAATTTGCCCCCCTTTCCTACTGGAATACATTTTTAATGAAAGAGGGAAATAAGAGCACAGTAAAAACACTGCATTTGTTTTAGTGTCTCGTTTTTTTTAAATATGGTTGAATATGTTTATGTCAGACACACTTATACAGGCATTATGTACCTTCAGAACAACCTAGCTAGTCAAGTGCTGGGATGGAGTCAGCAGTGGCCATTCTGATGTAGAAACTGGGTCAATGCGTTTTATGCTAAGCCGTTGGCCTGGATATGAAGTATTAGTTGAACTTGCTGCTAAAGACCACGATCAAATACCTTAAGGTCCATGTTCTTGTATACACTTGGTATACCCTAATTCAGCTTAGGGAAGAGATTCAGTCACACTCCTTCAGTTGAGTTTTATGCAAGATTGTCTTACATTGGTCTGGTCATGAGAAATGTACAGTACACTTGACTGTTTTAGTACCTGTTTTTCTTTCCAAGGCTGCTGTTAACTTGGTTGATTTTGGCTCAAAATAATGAAATGTAACTTTGCCTGAGTTATGGATTTAATGTGTGTGTCTATTTTTCAGCTTTCAGTTGGTTTAAAAAAAAAAAAAAACTCATTTGGTTCTACAACCTTGGGACATGGTAGCCTGTTGGGAGAAAGTTATGTCTAGAGATTATGACCAGAAACACAGCATTTATGAATTTTGATGTTGCCAATTTAAATGTTTTTGGTTTATATATGTTCTCTGCACTCACATCTATAGAAATGTCAATTTGAATATTTTTCTTTTCTTTTTTTTTGGGGGGGGGGTGCACTATTAAGTCTGTTCTATTCAGTAACCATGAGCTTTTTCTTCATGAATTCAGATGTCTTACACCATGAAATTAATTGTTAATGAATCATGCAAAGCCATGTATGTGATGAAAGGGTTGATGGCTGATTGTGTGAATGAGGCTGCAGGGCATTCTGGGAACATGAGTTCCCAGCATACTTGGCTTTCTGCTAATTTACAGTACTGACAGACTGGGATGTTGCACAGATAGCATTGTACAAAGAACAGGGACATAGCTTTGTCTCAATCATGAGTCTTGCTCATGTGCAACCAAAGCATACGAAAGAAGTCTCACTATTTCTCAACCCCAGGCATGGTGGGTTTTGTAGTGTCCTCTCAATCAGAACCAAAGACAACCGACAACCTACCAGATACTGTATCCAACAGGTTTGTTTTTTAACGGAATTAAACAGTTTGGCATGGAGGAGAGGAGGGCATTGGTTCTCTGCCTAGTGTTAGAGGACATCATTTGTATGAATGGCAGATGGATGCAACCATTTTCTTTCAAATAAATTATGGGAGAAGTGAATAAAATGTTTTGTTTTTTAATTGCTGAAATGTGCTGTATCATACTGTTTCGTGCTTCTGAGAGGGTGCTCTTTTGGGTTAGGTGGGGATGATCAGGGAAATGATATTACTGCGTTTTATCGTATCAGCTCAACTATGTTTGTATCCTTTTTGTTTTTTGGGGTTTTTTTGTTTTGTTTTAAGAAGTCATTTTCCTGAAATAAAAACATGGTGTAATTCAGAATACTGTGATATTGCATTTACTTTTAATGCTCAATCTCAGACCCTTTGTCTTCAAAACTCTTTATAGGTACAAAACCCCAATAAGGTAAATGCAAAACATTTACTAAAAAAATACATTTAAACATTGATTTCCACAGTCTTAATTGATAGATTTGAGATTGGCTGGAGCTAAAATCAGCATACATAGGGGGACCCCAGGACTGAGTTTGACACCTGGTTTCAACAGAGGTGGGAAATGTATATTGCTCCCTACTTTGACATGCTGCAGTATCTGGGGGTGAGAGTTATTTTTATTGCAGCATCAGGAGAAAAGTTTGGCTGTGAACCTCAGCAACACTGAATTGGCATGGCTCTGTTGTCTCTAGGCACTCGGCCTAATTAATGCACACGTTAAATTTGCTCCACGCCCATCTTAGGAGATATTCCTGAAACAGAGAAATAAACGTGTATTGCTGGAAGCTGGCACATCTGGTAGGAGCACTTTGAACACAAAGCAGAATTAATCTGTATTTAGAGTGTTTTAAACTGCTTTCCTGCTTATGAGTGTGTTCTGGGAAGGGGAGGGGTTACTGGAGAACATGGCAGATGGGCTGTAACAAAAAGACTCTAATTATCTGTCTGTTTTAATTATTAAAGTACAAGCTTTGAGTTCCCCCTCCCCTTGTTCTTGAGCTACTGGGGAGAGGATTTGGCTGGGTGGGAGTTGGGGGGGGTGGTGGGGGGGGGCGTCTGGTCGGGTCATAGCAGATGGGTGCTAACCCCCTCCCAGCTCTGCTTTCCTGAATGTCATACACCATTGCACCCAGATTCAAACATAATTGCCCTAAAAGCTTGGCTCAGAGATTACTACATGTACAATTAATTCAGTGTATATTACACGCCCTGTACAAGCATACCCCAGGCCAACTATGGCAGTTTTGCCAATTTTGCCAACAACAGAGGGGTAAGGTTTACAACAGCCATGTTGTAGCTTGGATCCCAGACAAAACTGAAACCTCTCAATTGGTCTGTTGCGGATGGTGCACCAGATTCCCTGACATGCCATCTGTGCACACACCCACACCATGTCAGGATTATAAGGTTACATGTGGGTGTTTAATGGACTGTGACCTACCTATCTCCTGTAACTATTCAGATGTAAATGTAAAAACGTTATTGCTTATTTTTATAAGGAATTACATTGTAATGCTGTAAATTGAATCCTAATATTTAATATATTAATACTGCGTCTTGGTAAATGTACCAACAGAGATTACCAGTCTGCCACTGTTCATTTAAAGAAACTACAGTGAACGTTGGTGGAATATTTAGCTCCCACGCCCTCGGCACCTCCCACTTCTTTCAATATCCACTTCCACGCCTGTAATTTACGTCAGTCGGCGGCGTCACTCTGCGTGTTTCCCTCTACCGGGGGCGTAGGTTGGACCGGCTCTTTCAGACACAATGAACCAGGAGATCTACGTAAAGCACGCTATCTGCGGCCGGGAGTGTGCTTGTGCTGAGGGGGCGTAGAATTCGGTTTATTTTTTTGTTTCGCTTCTTCTTTGTGAACCGAAATATACATTGTTAGCGCTTTTTAATATAGTTGTGCCATCAGACTGATCTCGAAATTCGTGGATTCGACCAGAAGCACACTGGAGGATCCAGTACACTACACTGAATTGCTATATTAGAAGGAATACCATGTCGTTTGCCTGTGCTGACTATTTCGCCGCTGAGTGCCTGGTGTCTATATCTAGCAGACCTGTACTGCACCGACCTATGCCGGTAGCCCCGACCGCTCTAGATCCTCCTCGAGGCCTTCCTATTGTGGAGCCAGAGGGGTCGAACGAGGACAGGGAAGTGCGCGACACGCTGAATCTAGAAGGGGCGAACATGATGACTGTCGCTGGGATTCTCACTAATCTTAACGGCAAGTTCCGCCCCATGTCGGCCTACTCCGAGAGCAGCAATTCCTCTTGTGGAGAAAGCGGTTACACCACGTTGTCCGATTCTACCACTCCGACACCCACCATGACTCCCTCGGCTACCCCAACTCCGGGACAGCACAATCCATCCCAGCAGCTCTGGATAGGAGGAGGTCCGCCTCGCTCTCCCGTGAAGCGACACCCGTGTACCTTCGATGGCTGTGACAGGGTTTATGGAAAATCTTCCCATCTGAAGGCGCATATCAGGACCCACACAGGTAACGTTAAATTGAGCATCTTAATAGCTGTACTCTGAGGTTATTGGAATTCGTCTGAAATTAATTTAACGTCACCATATTTTCATAAAAAATTATCATAGCTAGCGATAGAGGACATGCGAGACAATGCTGTAGTCGTTATTCTGAACTTTGTGTGGCGTTTGAGGCCAACCCACCACGCTAGCTTGCGCCATAGCTATGAACTTTTCGACCACGTTTGACTCCGAGAAAGCGATCACATATTGCTTAAGTTAACGTTAATGCGTTAACGAAAGCAGAATGTATTTTGATTTCGTATAGAAAACAAAAATGTATATACGGTCATTATTTCATACACACGATGGCTTGCAAAAATATATGATGGCATCTTTTTGTTCCGATGTTGGGGGAAGGGTGGTGGAAGCCGGGGTCATTCTAATGTCGTTAGCTCATGGCTCGCTACAGTACAATCCGTTGCTAAAGAACAAAAGCGGTAGAAAAGTCCCAACTTTGGTACAGAGGGCAGACATTTAAAAACAAATGGTGAAACGGTACATAATTAAACCCACACCTACATGCATGTGTACTATAGGTAACATGGACGTTGCTAGCTAGCTAGCATCAATTATGAGACATCGAGAGTGGGTGTTTGGTCATTGTACTAGAACGCCAATTTAGCTTGCCAGGGTGCAACGCCAGCTCTAGCTATTTAACTACACTCAGCTTGTTCGGTCAACTGTTTATTTTATTTTTTGTCTTCAAAACGGGTTGTAACGTAACATTTCTGTAATTAGAATAGAGCCAGCTGCTGCCATTAAACGACTCTCACGAACGTACTTGTATTATGTTACCATCCTTACAGCTAAACAAAATTGCACAATTATAACTAACGCAGCCGGCTTGTTTGTGGCCTTCGTTAGCCCATTTTGTCTTCGCATCGAGCCTTTGTGCTGACTTTTTGTAGTTTCCCTGAGTGGAGCCTATGTGTCGCTATTGGTCAGCTGTGCTGTCTCATAGTTTGCTTATGAAAGTAGTTTGCTAGTTTGTGGGAATTCATACGTTTCGTTGGTGAGAGTTATGGCAAATTTCAGTCACCGACATACTGCCAAATATTTGGTATCTTATGTTGGCACACTGAACCAGCATACGCACAGACTGCATCTCCAAACGCACAGTAACCACATTGCAATGTGAATTTTTCTTCCCATGTGGTACAGTGAGAATAGCCCCCTCTATAGGACCACCAGTAACTCTAACGGCAGTCTGAATTCCCATACTCGCATTTTGTCTGTATATGGTGCATCAATTCCTGTAGTCCTATAAATAACTCATTTATACTATTACCGTAATAGTTTTTACGAGTAATGGAAGTACAGTAGATTCAATATAACATAAACGCGTTGCTTACAAGTTTAAACAGAAGTTAAGTGTCACTATGGTGCTAACGCATAGTCCTGAGATGGTGACAAACACTCTGAGCACTTTAATAGGTATTTATTAGACTTATTTTTTAGACGAAAGTATTCTGCTGCTGTAGCCTACCCACTTAGAGGTTTGACGCATTATGTGTTCAGAAATGCTCATTTGCATACCGCTGTTGTAATGTGTGGTTATTTGTGTTACTGTCACCTTCCTGTCAGCGTCGACCAGTCTGAATCTTCTCCTCTGATCTTTCTCATTAACAAGGCGTTTCTGCCCACAGAACTGTTGCTCACTGGATGTTTTTTTCGCACAATTCTCTGTAAACTCTATAGACTGAGTGTGAAAATCCCAGGAGATTTGAGCAGTTTCTGAGATACTCAAACCACCCTGTCTGGCACCAACAACAACACACAACAACATTCCATGGTCAAAGTCACTTAGATCATATTTCTTCCCCATTCTGACATTTGGTCTGAAAAACAGCTGACCCTCTTGACCATTTCTGCATGCTTGTACGCATTTAGTCACTGCCACGTGATTGGCTGATTAAATATTTGCATTAACAAGCTGATGTACAGGCCTACCTAAAAGTAGTCGCTGAGTGTATAGTTTTTGTACTTTCATTTATTGCTATTGGAGCTGGGTATTGGTATTTCCAGAAGCAGTCCTAATCAAAACGGCAAAAACAACCTTCAATGGAATGTGGTACCACCACTATCAACAGTTTGTCTAGTTTAATCCGCTGAACAGTTTGTCTAGTTTAATCCAGGGTACAGTTACATAATTGTACCTTGTTAAAATGATTCCTGTGTGTGTGTGTGTGTGTGTGTGTATGTGTGTATGTGTGTATGTGTGTATGTGTGTATGTGTGTGTGTGTGTGTGTGTGTGTGTGTGTGTGTGTGTGTGTGTGTATGTGTGTGTGTATGTGTGTGTGTGTGTGTAGCAGTCACTCTAATGCAGTCTCTCTGTTTCAGGTGAAAGACCCTTCCCCTGCACCTGGCCGGGCTGTGAGAAGAAGTTTGCGCGCTCCGACGAGCTGGCGCGCCACACCCGGACCCACACGGGCGAGAAGCGCTTCCTGTGCCCGCTGTGCGACAAGCGCTTCATGCGCAGCGACCATCTCATCAAGCACGCCCGCCGCCACCCCGACTACCGCCCCTCCATGCTCGGCCGCTGAGCAGCACGAGAACCTCCCAGGGGCTGCGACCTCACCCCCCCGCCCCTCACCAACCGCACACACCCACAGGACTATATCTGGATCACACACACTCTCTCGGTCTCCTTCTGTCTCTCTCGGTTTCTCTCTCTCTCTTTATTTTTCTCTCTCGTTCCCTCCCTCCCTCTCTCTGTCTCTCTCTCATTTACATTTTCTAAACATTGCAGCTCTCACTAGCTCATGGCAGCTGAACTCTTCCAAATCTGCACAAAATGACAGAAAAACGCCTTCTCAGAGTTTTAGATGTCCGTCATTCCACAAGTTTCCAGCGTTAGGCTGGATGCACCACCAGCTGCATGTGATGCAGTTTCCTTTTTTTATGTTTTTGTTTGTATTTTTTGCATAGTTGTATTATTACATTAGGCACATTTTCGGCTTCTTTATTGCTGTTGGGATGATGGTGAACTACCTTTCCAGAAACCCTGAGGTGGTTTGTGTGGTTTCGGGAAGGGAGTTCTCCCATCACCCTTTAGTGCACAGCAGCTGGCAAGCAGCATCCATGGAATTGTGACTCATGGAAACGTGCAACATTATATCCATTTCTGAAGCAAATTCTCAATGCTTAAAGCTTCTGCAGTAGAAGCAGTGTAATGAATACTATTAGAAGTAATTCTTGTGAATTATAGTCCTTATATTAGGGGTGACCGTATACACTTGGCTAGGCTAGAGCTGCTTTTGTGTGTGTGTGTGTGTGTGTGTAGGGGGGTTGGTTGGGAGTCGTGTGTGTGTGTGTGTGTGTGTGTTTGAGTGTGTGAGTGTGAAAGATTTCGGTAAAGTGATCACTATCTCCATTGTCTGTCCTTCTTCAGGGCAGATGCCTTTCTCTCAGCGAACATGTCAGGAACTTCAGAAAGCCTTAAGATATTTCATACATATTTGCACATAGTTTACAGTTGCAACATTTTTTACAGGTAAATGCAATAAAGCACTTTTCTTCCAGGTTTTTTTAATTCAGCACGGCTGCTAGTGGGATAGCCTACACTGTTGAAACATTGTTTGCAAATGAACACTGTGGAATTGAACCGGATCTGTAAAAAAAAAAAAAAAAAAAACCTGCCCTGTAGTCTAGACTTGCCATGTTTGTCGTAAAGGACAGAGCGGTGTGGATTGACCGTTTCATACAGGCTTCAGGTAAACATTGCGGTTTAGAATACGTCCGGTTTATGCTGTATACATGGGCATTCGTGTTTGTAAAAAGTGAACTCATCCAAAGGAGCCACAGTCAGGAGACGCTTCAGGGTCTGAGGGCCTGCAGGTCTGCTCACCTTAAATCAGCTAATTTTCACCCAATTAACCAGGTGTGCTAGTCTTTAATCAATTAATGCTGCGTTAACGAGAAGCAGCAGACCCCGTGACTCTCCATGACCAGGGTTATGAGCCCTGGCTTAAGAGAGTACCTTCTGTTCTGTTAGACGGTGCGTCTCTTCTCACACTTCACATATCTTCATTGTTTACTATACCAGTTCAACAATAGTTACTTTATTACACATTTAATGTAACTTTACATTGTATTTGTACTCTGTTAGCCGTGTGCATACATTTGAGGAGAAGTAAAAACAATTACATTTCAATAGCTGAAGATTCACAAGGCAATTGTGGTCTTGGACAATACCGAAACATCCTTTTAGGCGATAGCTGCTGGCAGGTATCTTGGAAAATTTTGTTACTTCAAACCGAAACCAAATATTTGAGAAAGGAATCGATACAATTATAAAATAATAAATGATGACGACATTCAGGTTTTTAAAAGATCTCGTCATCTTAAGTTTCCATTTTGGTTTTTAAACTTCTGTTGGGTTGGAAAGGGTTTGCCCCTTTTTTGAGTTCACTTTGCACATTGGCCAGTGCTGGACACTGCGGTATCAGTCCCCAAAGTCGAGCTGAAATTTGATGTTCTCAGAACGAACGAGGGTAGTGTAAGCCAACAGAGTATACCTGCATAATTGCATTGATTTCACATTTTTTCCATTCTACACTTTTGTCCCTATGAACATTTTCTCGTCCTCCTTATTTTCCTTTCAGCATATGCATTTGTGAATAGTTAACCATAAGTTGAACATTAGTGTAGTTGGATTTAAAGTGGCAATGTAATGAAAGTTCTGACCAATAAAAGGTGATTGATTGCGTAATGGAACGGTTGGTCGCACTGATCAGTTTAAGAACCTGACCTGTGTTTAGAATATTTGCTAAGATGTCTTATTTTAGGCCCTAAGTTTAGACACTGTATATGTATATTGCTGTGTACACGTATACATTCACAGAAATTAAGACATCTTTAAGATTGTGGCCTGTTTTCAATAGTGTTTTTAACACTAAAAACGTGTGATTTTTTTTTGCAGTCCTATTTTTAAAGTAAAATCCTGGTGGTTCTTTTAGACCCTATAGCAGGATGTTGAACTGTCTTATTATAATTTAGTCTATTCTTTGGGGAGGGGTTTATGGCTTTAATATTGAGACATGCTTCTGGAAACTTCCTCTCAGGTGTCTTAATTTATGAGCTAAAGCTTTTTGTGTACAACCTCTATGTAAGCATGTTTTGTTTTTTGTTTCTTTGTATTCAGGTGATTAATTTATTTCATATTTGTGTGGTTGAAATTTTTATAGCTTATTTTGTGGTCTGATAAAAAAACAACAATAATTGGTTTCATTGTTTGCTAAGAAAACTGCCATTGCTTTTTAAATACAAAATAAAACTGTTAAAACAATTATATATGTAGTTACATTTGTTTTACTGTTGCTCTTGACAAGGTGCAAATTCAAGTAATTGTAAATCAAAATCAGTCAAAAAATATACTTTGTATAAGGATTCATAGATATTTTAACACCATTCCATTCAACAATGTGTTTTTACTTCATCAAGAGTGTACGAATGGGAAGGTGGCTGTTTACTATTATCTACAAGACTACTCCCGCATTGAGCGGACTGGCCTCTGGGCATATATGTATGCCAGTTCTTTCCACCAAGGTAACTGGTTCCTGAAGCTGTTCGCACCAGTTCCAGTAGATTTGATCAGAGTAAATGGTTTCAACCAGGACAGGGCTCGCTGCTCGATGTTAATGAGAGGTCAGAGGAGAAGGGCCAGACTGGTCGAAGCTAACGGTAACGTGACTATGCATTAGCACCATAGTGAAACCTCTGTTTAAACTAGCAGTACTCACCAGTTGGTACTGCAGTAAGCAATGCATTTCTGATATTGCATCTACTGTACTTCCACTACTCGTAAAAAATATATTACAGTAATAGTATAAATGAGTTATTTATAGGACTACAGGAATCGATGCACCATATACAGACAAAATGCGAGTATTGGAATTCAGACTGCCGTTAAGAGTTACTGGTGGTCCTATAGGGGGGGCTATTCTCACTGTACCACATGGGAAGAAAAATCCACATTGCAGCTAAAATATCAGATCATGTACGTAAATGGCTGAGCTAATTAAATAACAGAAGTTGGCAGAGACAGGCCCTCCTTGCCAAACTTGCTGTAGGTCTTATTAGGTGGGTGTAGAGTAGGTGTAGTCCTTGGCTAAGATGTATATGCCAACAAGTGTACTTGTAATCATTCTTATATTTAGATATAAACTCAGTGAGCACTTCATTAGGTATTCTTTACTTATTTTTTAGACTTTAAGATTCTGCTACTGTAGCCTATCCACTTGGAGGATTGATGAGTCGTGTGTTCAGAGATGCTCTTCTGCATACCGCTGTTGTAATGTGTGGTTATTTGTGTAACTGTCACTTTCTTGTCAGCTTTGACCAGTCTGGCCCTTCTCCTCTGATCTCTCTGATTAACTGCCCACACCACACACCATTCTCCGCAAACTAGAGTTTCTGAGATACTCAACCACCCTGTCTGGCGCCACCAATTACTCCATGGTCCAAGTCACTTCAATCAAAATCTTTTCCCAATTCTGATGGTTGATGTGAACATTAACTGAAGCTCCTGCATGATTTTATGCATTGCACTGCTGCCACACAATTGGCTGATTAGATAATCGTATGAATTACACTCCGATTTGTTTCCAACTGCATGGAACGACAGTCCGATGCCTTAGCCGCGGCACTCCAGTGGCATGTTTTCAAAAATGAATGTTGATTTATCTATAGATAATTCTTTGAATTATCCTTGTGGGAGAATGAGTCATTGGAATTTAGTGTCAATCTGATTGAGTCATTGGAGTCTGAGTCAGCGATGGTGCGATGCTGTTTTGGAGGAATCCGTGTTAATGTCCTTGTTAATTTCTTAAAGAAACATTACCTCCCAAAGGCTGTTTCATTTGGAGTTTTTTCTCACTGTGTGAAAAATGTGACAGAAACCTTAATCAGGCTAAAGTCATAAAAACACCATTGCATTTTACAATTCCATTCTCTACATAAATTTTATTTTTGTCTTCACCGTTACAATATTACTAATGTACATCCAAAAAAAACAAAAAAACAGAATATAGTTAATATTGTAATGGCATAATGGGGCACAGGGGGTCCTCCAATTCATTGATAACCCAACCGCCCCCTCTGCCCCCCACTAGGAAGTACAACCATATAGGTACCAGCCTTCCAATAAAAAAAAAGCCCCAATATGAGAGACAGGGCAATACACCAATAACAAAGTGGAGTAAATGTCATGGACTACTTGGAGCCAATCAGAATGTATCGATAGCTACACTCATCACACAGCTGTCTTCACTGTCCACCATGTTGTCGAAAGAGAAGGAGGAGACGTGTGTGACATCACGCTCCAGGACACTGGCACAAAAGATGTCTACCAAAACAGGACTGAAAACGGTCACCCTCCTCTTTCTCTGTCACCGAAGGAATGAGAGGTGGAAGCATGCATACAAATGTTGCTGGTGGAAGAAAAGGCAAGTATAAATACCCCAGCACACAGGTGTCAAACTGCAGTCCTGGAGGGCCGCAGTGTCTGCTGGTTTTTGGGATGTTCCCGGCACCTGTGGTTCATTCAAGCCACTGATTGGCTAAAGAATCCACACACCTTCATTGACAGCTGATTGGAAGGAAACCCCAAAAAACCTGCAGACACTGCGGCCCCCCGGGAATTCAGTTTGACACCCCTGCCCTAGCAGATGCTAGCTGTACTCTCTGCAGACAGGGGTGGAGTGGAGGTGGAGGAAAGGAGGTGCAGAGCAGGACCTAGGGAGTAGCCAATACTCCTTTCTCCCACTCTTCTCCTCCATCCATACTGGGGGATGCATAGAGGAAAAGAGGATACATTATTTTGAGTATTGGGATGCACACCAGGTCTGAATATGGATTTAAGAGAACACTGCTTTTTTCAGGTTAGACCCGGCACTGCAGATTCACGAACATTTACAGTATATTAGGTTAGAACAGGCAGTGCAGTTCCACTGCTATCTATGTTACACAAATGCATTCATCTAAAAAATCTGTGTTTCTAGTGTCAGTCAACCCAGATTTAAAATATTACTGGATGTGCAGTGTCCGCTGTACACTGCAAAACCACAAAAGAAGTTGAGCTTAACAAGTATTTTAGTCTTATATTTAGACATAAAATCTTATTTCTATTACTCTTTTGCTAGATAAAGCAAAGATGAATTGAGACAGTTTTACTCATTTCAAGATATGCCAATGGGGTAAGACACTTGTCAAGCAAAAAGTAACTTTTAACAAGCCAATATTTTCTATTTAAGAGAACAAAATAAGATTTTAAGTCCCATTACAAGACTGAAAACACTTAAGACCAACTCATGTACGACCACGGGGAGAGCCGGCCAGCTCCAGAGCCTGTTGGCTCACACCGTTGAACTTTGAACCCCGTGGGGGTCACAGTGTGACCTTGCTGAGTCTCTGCGGCAGGCTGCTGCGCTGCTGAGCGCACGGGAGGGCGGGGCCACAGCGGCTACGTAGCTGGACCGGCCGGCCGGGGGCCCCGCGCGGACGCAGCAGGAAGTGGAAGTTGGCCGAGGTGCTCATGGCGTAGAACACGTTGCCGTTGTCCGGTATGACCAGCTCTGCGGGGGGACATGGGAGGCGTGTGAGGGAGACATCCTGATGGCTCTCTTCCTGATGGTCCCTTCCCTTGCTTTAAGGGCAGCTTGTAGCGTAGTGGTTAAGGTATGTGACTGGGGCAGCTTGTAGCGTAGTGGTTAAGGTACGTGACTGGGGCAGCTTGTAGCGGAGTGGTTAAGCAACAGCCCCAGATTCCTCCAGGGGATTTAGTCTCCTGCTTAGTCTAATCAACTGTAAGTCGCTTTGACCAAATAACATGTAATGTAACGTAAAATGCCAGGATGAAATATGGAGGCCACAGCAAGAGGGGTTCTGTTCCAACTTATGAAATAGGAGGGAACAATTACGTTCTCTTGCTTGTGTCTTTGAGTGAGGTTTAAGAAATCCTCACTAGTGTTTTCTAAGACAGACTCGTGTGTTTTTATTACCACTAAAATGAGCTAGGACGGTTGTCATTAATTATTCATGAACATTCCAAAGTCATCCGACAGAGAAAGAAAATACTTGCACGTTGAGCCAATTTCACTATAAGATAGCACTTCCTATATAGGTTGTGAGGGCTGTTCAGTTCTGTCATGGTTTGTTCATGGTCTATCCTCCCTTGCAGAGAACCTGTAAGTTTGCTCTTACATGCCACAAATGTGGTCAGGAAAGGAACCCAGCCTCCGTCTAGCTTTCTGACGCAAAGTGAAAACTTGCCTCTTTAGGCCCAGACTTCCCTCTCAAAACATTGTGTTTCTATTGTAGCACTTTTTCGCTACTTTAGACTGAAGAGATAGTTTGAGAGGTGCCAAGGGGTAAAGGAAACAGTGAATGAATGCAATGGGGAAAGAGAGAGGGGGAATGGGGAAAGAGAGAGGGTTTACGGCGAAGAGAATGGGGCTCTGTACCTCTCTCCTCTGAGAGGACCTGAACCAGCTCGTATTTGTCCACTGGCTCCCCCTGCAGGTGATGCTTGGCCATGGCCCGGGAGATGACGGCGGGAGTCTTATCCTGGCTGGTCAGCTGAGGAGAGGACGCAGGGAAGAGTACGCTCACTGACACAAGTCACCTGTATGTAGAGCAACGTCCGTTCTGCTGCTATAACCACATACATGCCATCACCCTTTATTATGATCAGCCATTGCGACCTTACTCACAACACATAACCAAAATATCTACTGGTTATAATCATTACCATCAGGTATACTCACACATACTCATAACCGGCAAATACCCTCACACATACTCATAACTAGCCAATACACTCACACATACTCATAACCAGCAGATACACTCACATATACTCATAACTAGCCAAAACACTCAGCCATGGTCATCCCCAGCAGACACACACATTATACACACTCAGCCATGGTCACCCCCTGCAGACACACACATTATACACACTCAGCCATGGTCACCCCCAGCAGACACACACATTATACACACTCAGCCATGGTCACCCCCAGCAGACACACCCATTATACACACTCAGCCATGGTCACCCCCAGCAGACACACACATTATACACACTCAGCCATGGTCACCCCAAACAGACACACACACACACATTATACACACTCAGCCATGGTCACCCCCAGCAGACACAAACACTATACACACTCAGCCATGGTCACCCCCAGCAGACACACACATTATACACACTCAGCCATGGTCACCCCCAGCAGACACACACACACTATACACACTCAGCCATGGTCACCCCCAGCAGACACACACATTATACACACTCAGCCATGGTCACCCCCAGCAGACACACACATTATACACACTCAGCCATGGTCACCCCAAGCAGACACACACACACACACACATTATACACACTCAGCCATGGTCACCCCCAGCAGACACAAACACTATACACACTCAGCCATGGTCACCCCCAGCAGACACACACATTATACACACTCAGCCATGGTCACCCCCAGCAGACACACACATTATACACACTCAGCCATGGTCACCCCCAGCAGACACACACATTATACACACTCAGCCATGGTCACCCCCAGCAGACACACACATTATACACACTCAGCCATGGTCACCCCCAGCAGACACACACATTATACACACTCAGCCATGGTCACCCCCAGCAGACACACTCACACACACTATACACACTCAGCCATGGTCACCCCCAGCAGACACACACATTATACACACTCAGCCATGGTCACCCCCAGCAGACACACACATTATACACACTCAGCCATGGTCACCCCAAGCAGACACACACACACACACATTATACACACTCAGCCATGGTCACCCCCAGCAGACACACACATTATACACACTCAGCCATGGTCACCCCCAGCAGACACACACATTATACACACTCAGCCATGGTCACCCCCAGCAGACACGCTCCCTCACCACCATGCTCTTGTACAGGTTCCCGTTGCTGTGTTCCAGGCTGACGCGGATGAGGCAGGCGTCCCGGGCCTGGGTGTTGTACGCGGGGGGGAGCCTCGGCGAGATGGGGGAGGAGGGGGAGGAGGCGGAGGAGGGCCGGGGGACGGAGGGAGAGGAGGGGGAGGAAGGAGGAGGTGACGCGCTGGCTGGTAAGGAGGACTCATCCACAGAGGGGAGCGGGCAGCAGGAGGCAGAGACACAGTCTGATGCCTGAGACACAAAACACAGATCTGTATCGGTGTAGTTGATACCACAGGTTATCACTGTTATTACGACAGATATTTTGTTGTTGTTAATAAATCCTGCCACAATTATTAGTAGTATTATTTTTTTATTTATGTATGTATTTATTTATTAGCCTGTATTTGACCAGGCATGACTCTTGAGGTTAAAAACCTCTTTTGCAAGGGTAACCTGGCAAGAAGGTCACCAGGACAGTGAAACAAAGTAGCATGTGCAATTAACAGTTACAGCAATACAATAAGAACACAAAACAAGCAGAACATTATTATTATTATTATTATTATTATTATTATTATTACGCGCTACCTTCCTCTGCGTGACGTCGTGGGTTTGCGTGGGCGTCTGGGCTTCACTGTCCGACGGGCCGGAGTCACTCGACGACACGCTGACCGAGTCCATGCTCTCCCCTGAGCTACCAGCAGGGGGTGAACGTGGGCTGTCTTTCACAGGGGAGCTGACTGTACCAGAGTCCGCACCCAGGAACAGCCTGTCAACAGAACACAGGATGGACTTATAACAGTATTTTCACGTTCGGGCTGGTGGGAAACCGGACTGTCTCGACCACACCTGCTGGTGGAGGGAGCACACGCACCTGGGTTGCGTTAAATAATCAGCCCAGGTGCTTAAAGTCTGCTCGTCTCTACAGTGCGTGGCCGAGACCGCGCACCGAGAATGGCAGTTCTTTTGTTGTGGTTTTTATTTTCTTTATCCTTCAGTTCAGTTTGAGGGAAGACACTAAAAGTGGCGGAGCTGAAAAGAGGCCAGCTCCGAGCGGCGAGCTGACTTTCTTTTGCCTTTTTTATTTTACTTTATTGTTTTAGTTTATTATTTTTGCCCGGAACCCATGAGGGGGAAGAGAAAATACTTTTTTATCTCCCTCCTAGGCGAGTCACACGGCATGTGACAAGTATATATTCACATATAACAGTACATATAACAGTATATATTCACATATTCACATATAACAGTATATACTGAGTAAGAACAGCGTTACTCACAGACTCAGCCTCTTCACCATGCTCTGGCAGGCTTTAGGGGAGGTGGGAGTGCTCTCTGCCACAGCTTCGATCTCACAGGACAGGGCGTAGCTGCCAGGACATGCATCAACATCATACACAGAACCAGGAACCAAGACAGAGATGGAGCGAGAGACTGAGAGAGTGTTAGCTTTTTTCCCAAGAGATGACCAGGAGGCTAGAAATTAAAGTTTATTCGGCAGACAGAAAGAGAGGGAGCGGTCTGACTTGATCCTTTACTGAACACACATTCAACATCACATAAAAACAAGCGCTTTCCAAAATCAAAACACCATTGTTACAGTAACTGCCCTCCCCAAAAAACAGAAAAAGATTGTAAAAATAGAAACGGTTTCCTCCATACAATCGCATTGACAGAAGACAATAAAGTTTGACCTTCAAATCAGCCTCAACAACAACACACTGCTAACTGAAATCAGCCTCAGACCCAACACACTGCTAACTGAAATCAGCCTCAGACCTAGCTGGGGCTGAGGAACGGAGACACACACAGGGGGTGAATGTACCTAGCTGGGGCTGAAGGAACAGACACACACAGGGGGTGAATATACTGTACCTCTCCTCCTCGCTGCACTGGGGCTGGCTTTTGAACCATCGCAGGAAGGCAGGGTCAGGGGTCAGACAGTAACTGTTACAGGCAGACTGGAGCAGCTTGATCTGAGCAATCACCTCAAACTCCTGCAGACAGTGAAATGGAGATAAAGTAAAGTCCTCTGAGATCCTGAGAAGTACTGTAGACAGGTACATAAAGCAGTGTGCACCTACAGCATAATGTGTGTGTGAATTCAGGATGGTCCAGCTCGGATAAACTGCTGTGGCCTCATTTTGGCAGTGTGTTTTTTGCTTTGTTATTTTGTTTTGCTGGTTTGCCCTGGCCCTGGATGCAGTGATTGACGGGGTTGTGGATATGCAGCTGGTGAGAGCTGCTGTTTAACATGGACGGTGAAACTCACCCTGCGTCTTTTCTCAAAGTTTATCAGGCCACCCTGCACAAGAGAAAGAGAAAAACAGAGATGCACTGAACACAAATGCACACACACATACACACACATGTACACACACACACACAGAGGCACACAAATACACACACACAAGCTCAGGGGCACACACATACACACATTATCTTAGAGATTACCTTAATTACTTAGTATGCATAAAACACATGTTCCAGACAGCAGACATCTTGTGGACCATTACTGACAAACAGACAGACAGACAGACAGACAGGAAGTACATGCTTACTTCCACCAGGTCGGGCAGTGCCGTGTCCAGCATGGTCAGGTCTGTCAGGAAGGTGCCCAGGTAGGGTATGGTCCCCTGCATCTCACCCTGCGGCAGGAAACAGAGTCTGACCACTTCCTGCTTTCGTACACAGCCCTTCAAATCACCCATATTCTGTTTAACATATTCCACATCTATCTATTGCTATCTCAGAGCATCTCAATTTCAATTTTCACATTTCAACCATTTCACTTCACTGGTGTGCTTAAAGTACATAAAAAGCATGTGAGCAATGACGCTTTTTTTCTTAAAAAGAGATCAGTAATATTACTAAACCACAGAATGCTGTTTGTGTAAAATGTTTATTATCATTTTTTTACCTCCCAGAAGTCTTTTCTCTATCACACTTCCATAAAGGAATTCTGAAGGTTAATTCCAGAAAGATAGACAGCTCCCTGGTGGCCTCATTTGAGACGCATGTTAAAAAACCTCTGATCTGTCTTCGTCCGCTGCCCATAGCTTTTCCCTGAGGGCCTGTCCTTGTTCTCATCTCCCTCTCCCACCAGTGGGGGGCCACCCCTGAGTAGTGACCTCTTAATCCTGATGTCTGACCCCTCCCTCCATCTCAGCCTTCCCCTGGAGGAGTCCCACCCCCAGAGTCCCCCCCACACAGCCAGCCTGCGCTGATTTAGACTGTTCCAGAATATTTACTTGACCGTGCTGAACCTACACCCGGAGCCAGCCAGAGGAGGCCGGGCTCTACCCCTGCAGTCTGGCTCCTCTCTCTATACGCCTCTGAGGAAGCCCTCCCCTATCACTGTCGCCCTAGGCATGGTGTGAATTATGAGGCAGTTCGAGGGGGGTCTGACCCCCTAATTGAGACTTGAACCCCCCTAAAGAAGTAATAACAAAAGGTTAGGGGGTTCTAAAATGTTTAGATAAACTAAGTAATTCTAATAGCAAACTTTTGAATGTGTTTCCCCGGCCATGTCTGAAGTAAAATTGTGCTAAAATTTCAAATACCCCTAAAGTGGGTCATACCATGTCTTAGCTGTTGAAATTTCCCCCCGAAAGAGACTTGAACTCCCCTGAAAATCTCACAGACCCCCCCTGAAAGCCACAGTGTAATTTGAATCCAAGCCCCAAGATTTTATCTGTGTGTTTTAGACCCAAACCCTGTGAAGCATACGGTGACAAACCATTTGGAGAATACCCACGTAAAGAAATTCTGACTTAATTGTGGTGGTGTTCCCAGTGTTCGTAGAGCGTCTCACCATGTCTTTCTGCAGCTGCAGTCTTTTCTGCGTGCGTTTCTGGAGCTCCTTGGCACAGCTCTCCAGACTGGCGAACTTGGAGGTGCCTTCCTGTGGGAGGGCGAAAGGCGAACGTGTAGGGAGTGAGTAAACCGGCGGTGGACCTGCGGTCAACCTGAGCGCCAGCGTTTCACAACCGCGACCGCAGGACTCACCCTCATCAGCAGCTCCCTGCTGGTCAGGTGGTTGTTGTGGTCTGAGAAGATGTCGGAGAGCTCCTCAAAGGTCTGCAAGCTGTCTCTGGTGAAGGAGGGGGCGGGAGAGGGGATGAGAGCGATGGAGGGAGAGAGAAAAGAGAGGGAGACAAAGAGGGTATTTAAAAACACTGAAATGCAAAGCCAAGTTTTACAGAAGTTTTGACGACTCGCAATTCTACCTATGGCATATCTACATCACTACACGTTCTAAGACAAACACACAGACAAGGAGATTCACTGACCAGTAGAGACACAGACTCTGAGAATCACAGATTGATAGACTCATAGACTTACAGACTCATAGACCCACAGACTGACAGACTCTGAGACTCACAGATTGATAGATTCACAGACTCACAGCTGATAAGACTCACAGACTCATAGACGCACAAACTGACAGACTCTTGAGACTCACAGACTGATAGACTCACACACTTTGAGACTCACAGACTGATGGACTGACACACTCTGAGACTCACAGACTCACTGACTGATAGACTGACACACTCTGAGACTCACAGACTGATGGACTGACAGACTCACAGACTCACAGACTGATGGACTGACACACTCTGAGACTCACAGACTGATGGACTGACACACTCTGAGACTCACAGACTGATGGACTGACACTCTGAGACTCACAGACTGATGGACTCACACACTCTGAGACTCACAGACTGAAGGACTGACACACTCTGAGACTCACAGACTGATGGACTGACACACTGAGACTCACAGACTCATAGACCCACAGACTGACAGACTCACTTGTGTACACAGGCCCAGGCCCTCTTCAGTCGGTACAGAGGATTGGACTG
Organism: Conger conger; assembly: GCF_963514075.1. Lineage (NCBI taxonomy): Eukaryota > Metazoa > Chordata > Actinopteri > Anguilliformes > Congridae > Conger > Conger conger. The sequence continues at coordinate 44,442,578 of NC_083764.1, forward strand.
TAGCGCAGAAATGATGGCTCTCAAGGAGGAGAAGTTCTTGCGGATCCGACACTCCTGGGAGCACAGGGACGATATTACAGTCAATGCAAGCACACAAAATGGCAGCTAACAAGCTTTTATCCAAGTCCAGTAATGTGTTCATACCCCCCCGAAACAATCTCTGACCCACTAAGATTTCAAAGTAATATCGACATCCAGACCTCCATGGCTGACTTTGATTAGATGTCTAACAGACGTCACAATGTTTGGCTCTGTAGGAGTTTCTGAAAAAGTGAGGTGTATATGGGTACACTTCTTAATATGTGGGCATTTTTAAGAGAAACTTCAAGACCTACCCCTTGAAAGGAATTATTTTGCTCTTTTTTGTAAACTTCATTTTCATTTAACTTCATTTAACTTTTCTTGCCGTTTTATTGTTCTCACTATTTTAATCAATTCATTTCAATGTTATTTTACTGTTATTTGACATACATTCTACATTTCTTTCTTTCACTTGTTTTGTTTCTACTTCCACCACCTCTTCTGTAAGCGAATTGAATGGCACAGTGAGTTTGAAATGCGCTACATAAAGTTTCTCATTATTAAACGCAGACCCGTCTGCGTACGAGTCTTAACCGCGCGGGCGTGCGCGGGCGTGCGCGGGCGTGGTTACCTGGGCGACGTCGATCCAGCGCTGGATGACGCGCGCGCGGTGCTGGGGGCGGAGCTGCCGACGCCGCAGCACGGTGCTGACCACGCAGGCGGTGACCGCGTTGAACTGCGTCACGGTCGCCCGGATGGTGGGCGCGGTCTGCTTCTTCTTCTGCTTGCGGTCGCGCTGCGACCAGATGGAGCCCAGACACTGGTGAGGGATGACCTTCTTGAACAGGGCCTGAGAGAGCGCACGGGGAGGGAGGCACGGTCAGGGACATGCGTCCACCCTTCCTTACTGCTCTGTGGTTGTGTTTTTCTGCTCTAATTTGCAACACACCCAGGAATTCATCGCTGCTCATAGCCTCCACTAGCAATTTGGGAAAGTACAGACAGGTATGCAAGTTAAGTCATGTCAACCACTTCTAATTATCACACTTATTATCACACTATTATCACACCACACCTGATTCAACCGATTACCTAATCCTGGCCTTCAACCAAGACTTTGATTGAAGTCGAATCATGTGTCTAAGTGCTGGGGTAAAACAAAAACCTGCACCCACACTGGCCCCGAGTTTGCGGTTTGAAGACGGCACTTCAAGTGCAGCTGAACAGGCAGTCATGTACGTGACCCACCAGCAGGGGTCACTGCTGTACAATGAGATGCTGTTGTTCCAGCTAACTGAAACCCTGCCTGCCCTGGTTCACACATGCAGCACTCGTGCATCGCCCCATGTGGCTGCCACAGTCAGCACTGACACGGTCTGGATTCCAGGCCAGTAGCCCCTGCAATCCCCTGTTTTAAAGCCACCCATGTACAGTAACCTCCCCCAGTCCACGCCCTCCATCCACTCAGCCCCGCCCCTCACCGAATCCATGTAGGTCAGCTGTTCAGCAACCAGATCGGCTTCAAACGACAGGAAGTCCTCCTGGAGCTCGATTTCTACTTCCTCTTCCTCCCCAAGGCAGAAGGGAGTGTTGCCATGGAAACCACCTACAATCAAGGTTAATCATTTTTATTGAAAGAGTGAGACTCAGGTCTGATAATTCACCTAAGGCAGAATCGCACAAATGACAGGTCAGGGGCCTGTTCCACAAAGCAGGATTACCGAGTTAGCCGGATAACTGCACCCTGTGGATAAATACCCGAACACCCCCATTTCTGGAATCTGGACTGAAGTAAAAAAAATAGCTGCTCCGGGTTTTACTTTGCACAGCTATCCACCTTACTCAGTGATTCTGCTCAGTGAGACAGGGCCCCGGAGACCCGATAGACCGGTCACCCACCCTCCGTCTCCAGCTCTGCACTGTGCTGGGCCTGCAGCTGCTCCAGCAGCATCTGGGCCTTCCGCACGGCCTCTGAGCCCGGCAGCGCCCCCTGCAGGAACTCCAGCACCCTGCGCAGGCTGGGGTACGCGGGCGGCTCCTGGAAGTCCTCGGGGCACTGATCCAGCCAGGCTCGCAGGATAGAGGCCAGGACACTGAGGCAGGACAGACACAGAACGGTCAAGCACAACCGCACAGCCCCTGTGACAGTCAGCTCACCAGAGAGCAACCAGAGATCAATCTCCTCCGTTCTACACCACACAAACATATTAGCTAAAACAGAAGTAAGGTTTGTTTGCTTTAGAGAGTGTCCCACCAAATGTCCATGTATGGAATATATGTAGTGTCAATCTATGTATGTACAGTTGTGTCAATCTGGTACTGAGGACTATTTTACAAACAATCTGCATGGCTTTATTGAAAATATGCATTTAAAAAATACAAAATACACGCAGTCACTCTGATAAACCAAAGAACAGATTTGTTGCTCAGGTGAATGGGAACAGAACAGTACATAACAATATCTGTATCCGATAAAAAATAATCTGTAACTCACATCTCACCCTGCAAGATGAGGAAGCAATTCCCTGCTTTAGTAATGTAATGTAATATAATGTATATAATGAGTAACACCCCAAACAGACAGTATATTATGTTATAAAACAAAAGGTTCATTTCCATGAAGCTAAAATAGACAGGCAGTGACCTGAAATAAAATGTTTGCTGAGCATTTGTATCCAGTAAAAAACTGGATCAAAATGAAAACGATCCATTCAAATCTGGATAAAAATGCAAAATTCTAATCAGTCATTCAGTCCCGAATGTAGCAGCAGGGGTTCGTTACTCAGCAGGATTATGGAAAATGGACAGGATGCCAAATACAAGCCCTGCGTGCAAAGTTATACAAAAGCCAAGTATAAGAGAAAACACAAAACAATACGTGCAGGGCAGAATGAGGCCAACATACGCTTTGAAACAAAAGGAAATGTCAGAAAGCATTATGTGATACAAGCCAAACAATGCAGGAGAGAAAGAGAGAGTAGCAATGGGACACACATAGGGCTGTGGACAGATGCGTGTTGTTGTGGGTCTTACTTGCAAACGTTTCCCTTGGCTTCAGAGGCTGCTTGACTGTCTTCTGCCCTCTCATACCTATGACAGAGAGAGCACAAAAACACCAACGTGAATGACCACACATTACCCAAGGCTGTGTTCAATAATGCAGAGTTACATACTACATACATGTGCACATGGTAGCGCACACCGCCAAGCATACTTGTGAGTATGCACCATTAAATATGCGAGTCCATGTAAGCAGTTCCGATTAAATATGTATGCATTTTTATGTCACTTCCCTGCCACAAACTTTGTCCTCTATCCATTTTGAGTACATTTATTTACTTCCTGGTGCATTTAAAAGGAGGCTTTCAATACTTGATTACTTGGAGTCTTGGAATAGTACTTGATAGTTCAGCTGCCAACCTCAAATCATCCTTCAATGCATTTTGGAACATGACCCAAGAACACAAAGGCCTTTTTACAGTCAGGCTACAGCACAGGTGTCAAACTCCAGTCCTGGGGGGCCACAGTGTCTGCTGGTTTTTGGGTTGTTCTCAGAACCTGTGGTTCATTTAAGTCATTGATTGGCTAAGGAATCCACACACCTTGTTCTCGAGGCCTTAATTGACAGGTGATTGAAAGGAAACCACAAAAACCTGCAGACACTGCGGCCCTCCAGGACTGGAGTTGGGAATCCAGACACCCCTGGGCTACAGGGCCTGTGCTCACAGCTGACTGAGCGTGCTCAGGACCTGACGGGGGGCGCGGACCTGGCGAACAGCAGCCTCAGCACGCTCTCCGTGCTGGCGAAGGTGCGGTACGTGTACAGGAAGATGCTGGTGTAGGTGAGGTCGTTGTCCGCGAACGCGGTGAGCAGCGTCTCCACCAGGCGCTGCTGAGTCCCCGCTCGGATGCTGCGGATCTTGCAGGTCTCCAGCTGGCTGACCGTGTGGCCCGGGGGCAGCCGGTCATTCTCCACCTGGTGGTGGGGAGGGGAAATGCAAGTCAGCAGGCAAAACATGAGAGGTAGAAAACATGGCTAGAAATGTTGTAGGTCTTTGCTGCAGTTGCACACCGAGGACCGGGGTTCGATTCCCGGTCCTGCCAAAAGCCAAGTTTGGCCGGCTCTCGTGGAGCGGCATAATTGGCTCGCTGCTCCAGAGGAAGGAACTTGGCAGGGTTAGCTGAGCACCGCACAGCATCACGGGCACCTCAGAATCACGGTCACGAGCATGAGACGAGACGGCTTGAAGAAGGCATGTCGCTCTCCTTCAGGCCGCCGAGGGATGGGGTGTGAGCGGTGCATCTAACACTAACTCTAATTGGATTAGATGGGGTACAACTGGCTACAAAATTGGGAGAAAAGGGAAAAATCTGAAATACATTTATTTAAAAAAAGAAATGTTGTAGGTCATTACCACTGCCCTGACTGCAGCTGCACCTCCAGTCGACATGTGTCTGGTAAACACAGTCCTAGGGGAGATGTGTACAGCTGTTTCGAGTGTGTATGTCTGTGTGTGTATGTGTATGAGTGCGTGTGTGAGGAGAGAGACAGGGGCAGAGAAAGAGGTAAAAAAGACAGAGAGCAACGGCCTTTCGCGCGGCTAGCAAGCTAGAACAGGAAGTGCTACAATCTGCTTTCAATCACACAGCGCCCCCCACCCCTCCACTCCCCATTTGAAAAGGAGGCAACGGAGGAGAGCAGAAGAGAATAGTTCTCTCCCTGGGTGTAGTCTTCGCCACAGACTTCCTCCCCACTGAAAGCAACAAGCGGAGTGGAATTTTAAAAATGACCCTCAAAGCGTGGGTGTGTGTATGTGTGTGTGTGTGTGTGTGTGTGTGTGTGTGTGTGCGTGTGTGTGCGTGTGTGTGCGTGCGCGTGCCGTCGTGTACGTGTGCGGGCTCGTCGTACCCCTAGCCATCTCGCCCCCTTATTGGCAGCCTGCTGGATCTGGACTCTCTTCAGCGTCACGTTGTAAATTGCCCCTTCTTCCACTTCCTCCCCCCAGTCCTGCACAGAGCTCTGTGGGGGAAGAGAGACGCCGTTACAACACACAACACAGCACCCCAGCCACAGGAAGAGCCAGCGGCACAGTATGAACAACCTCAGTCATTAACAGTGACAACTTGGAACAAAAATGCAATCTGTAGATTAAAACATCGGAGTGGAATGGGTGTATGATGGAGATGGATAGCGGTGGGAGCGGCCAGGGGAGAGCCCAGGCCAATAGCCGGAAAATGAATTACAGCCGAAAAAATTGTTATTCTTGAACTGACACCAAGGCTACAAATTGCCTTCAGGCTTTGTTCCGCCTACTGAGGGTGATACAAACCAAAACATAAAATGCTCAAATTGATTTATATGACCTGCCCATCTACATAAATGAATTTAGAGTCAAATTCTGACATTAAGGTCCAAGTACTGCTGATACAATTGTTCATTTGCAAACAAACATTGATGTTGTGACTGACAGCAGTCCTACCGCAGTGGAACATAGTTGGCGCTGTCCTAACAGGACTGGGATGGGCTATGGTCTACGGGGGTTCCTCTGTCTTTCCGCCAGCACCCTGTTCACCAGGTGTCATCGGTGAGAGACATGCCTCATTTCCAGTCTGTGCTAACCGCTAATTCTCTTCTGTCACACTGTGGGATGTGCAGTGTGGAAAACCATCACTGGCTGTGCTAACCGCTAATTCTCTTCTGTCACACTGTGGGGTGTGCAGTGTGGACACCATCACTGGCTGTGCCAATCGCTAACTCTCTTCTGTCACACTGTGGGTGTGCAGTGTAGAAAACCGTGACTGTGCTAACCGGTAAATCTCTTCTGTCGCACTGTGGGGTGTGCAGTGTGGAAAACCTTCACTGGCTGTGCTAACCGCTAACTCTCTTCTGTCACACTGTGGGAGTGCAGTGCAGAAAACCGTCACTGTGCTAACCGGTAAATCTCTTCTGTCGCACTGTGGGGTGTGCAGTGTAGAAAACCGTCACTGTGCTAACCGCTAACTCTCTTCTGTCACACTGTGGGGTGCGCACTGTGGAAAACCATCACTGTGCTAACCGCTAACTCTCTTCTGTCACACTGTGGGGTGTGCAGTGTGGAAAACCATCACTGTGCTAACCGCTAACTCTCTTCTGTCACACTGTGGGGTGTGCAGTGTGGAAAACCATCACTGTGCTAACCGCTAACTCTCTTCTGTCACACTGTGGGGTGTGCACTGTGGAAAACCATCACTGTGCTAACCGCTAACTCTCTTCTGTCACACTGTGGGGTGTGCACTGTGGAAAACCATCACTGTGCTAACCGCTAACTCTCTTCTGTCACACTGTGGGGTGTGCAGTGTGGAAAACCATCACTGTGCTAACCGCTAACTCTCTTCTGTCACACTGTGGGGTGTGCAGTGTGGAAAACCATCACTGTGCTAACCGCTAACTCTCTTCTGTCACACTGTGGGGTGTGCAGTGTGGAAAACCGTCGCTGGCTGCCAGGTGAGTGCACATGCAGTGATGCGTCTTGCATATGTGCAAGAGGCACAGCTGTGTAGCCCGAGATCATTGCATAACACATGATTCCAACTCGTGGAATACATGACGATATGAGAAAAACATTTCAAAACATGAATTCATAAACAGACATTTATATTCAGATATGCGAAACCCACTGTAAATCTGACCATTATAAATAAGAAATAAATAATGCTAATACAGAGCAAATTTCCAGCTGTTGTCCGCTCGTGTGTGCAATGAGGAGTAAGAGACTATGTATAAGTGCATAAGTGGAAGCTTTTGGCATTTACATAGCCAGGCTCATATGTTTTGTATTGTGTGATTTAGTCCAGTATTTGCTTAGTGTTGTGGGGGCTCACCACATTTGCTGATTTTCCAACTAGTGGAGCTCTCAACTAACTAAATTTGACTGTGCTGCTAAATAAAATTTGGTTTGACATTACTTAATCTACTGACAAATATAAAGCAGCTTCTGGTAGCTATTTCTAGAAATTTAATGAATGTAAAAAAATATAAGATACAAACAAGCCAATATATCTTGACTAGTTAAAAAAAATTGCTGAATCAGGACCTCACATTCAAAACAAATTAGTATAGTTGCTTCCCACAATGTGTGAGTCACATACTAACTATGCTGCATTAAGCAACAAACACACCTCCCAGAACACATATGTGTCACAAATTATTGACATGTTGTCTAAATATATATTTTTGTGATACTTATCAAGTACTTATCAATGAACAACCAAATGTAAAGCAATGAAGGTATCCTTGGAACATATGGGTGTCCCTAGGACCTTTAGGACATGCTCAATAATTAGATTAGGTTGTACTTTATTAATCCCAGAGGGAAACTACAGATAACAGTTGAAGTCATGCCAAGCTCACAATCTCTGCAACATCACAGTGTTATTTCTGGTGCATTCATCTTCTGAAAACAAATTTAGTAGCTGCTAAGTCACACTGTGCTGAGGGCTGTCATTGTAACTGAGAGGGCAAGGCCACAGAAAACATTAAATAAAAAGGTAGTGAAAACAGTACTGGTGAAAAAATCCTACTGTATTCACTAATTTAAGACAGGCCTGATGTTGCTCTTCAGGAGCACACAGGCTAGCAACAAATCGGTTACACACGCGATTGGCTACTGTACACCATATTTTTATTAAATGTGTAGCCTTGTAGCCAATGTGTTTTTGTCTTAACAGAAATTCCAATTACTTTTCCCCAATAAAATACTACAACTACAACTATCTCACTTCTAAAGATAAGAGGGGGGTCTTCCTGTTTAAAAGATTGTTTTAACTTGGCCCCCACCCCTCAGGCGTGACTGAAAGAGCTGTAAAAAGGCCCTCAGGAGGACACTGCTGACAACAACAACGTCAAGTCTTAAGGAATCTGCTTTGTCGTGCACCAGTAAACAGCGCTAATCTACCGTGCAAGTGACCGCGCTGCGATCTCCATCATTGCTCTGGCTCTACGCCGCCAAACAAAAGTTTCTGTTGTTTTCTCTTCCAAACGAAATGAGAGAGTTGCACATCTCAAAACTTAGATCACACAAACTGCACACGTTTAAATCGCAATGTCACATTAGTTACAAAGTAATTACATAACCACACGAACTATCGAACCCGAAATTAGAAAATAATGTTTATGTAACCCATCCTCCAGCCCCCTCCATTCTTTTCCTTGATCCGCTACTTTCCCAAACTTCCACCCCCTCACGCTGTCTTGTCTGTCAGCAAGCAAGCACTTACGCAATATTAACTTTAATAGGCGTTATGTGCCATAAGCGTTCGTTTTACCATTTTAGCTGCCCAGGCGAATTTCATGGTAAGCTTGTCTCTCGAGGTCCGCGAGCTGCATCCTTATAGTTGAACACGGCGAGAATAACCTTCAGTTCCGTCTGAGCAACAAACAGCATCCACAAAAAAATCTGTACTCTTCTGTAAATCTCTTCGACTCGCCACACAGACAAAATCCGTCACAGCTCTCGAGCCCTTTGGGGTTTTTTTTTATTCACTCCTCCCTCTTTCTTTCAGAATCCTCTTTTTTCATTCAGTCTCCGGTCCTGAATCACCCAACTCCGCCTCGCTGCACTCCCCATCGCCTAGTGTCGTTTTGTTCGAAGTGTTTTTATTTAATGTTATAAGATGTACGTGTTTTTGTTTGATTTCTGAGTGTTAGTACCATTGTGAGGGCAGCCATTTGATAATCCAAGTTCTGCGTCCTGTCCAGCAGCGCCCAATGCATTCGTTTTTAGCAACTGTCCTGACTATAAATGTGTGACTGTGTTGGTGAGCATGGATGGCCATAATTTTTCTCATGCACGTGGTGTTGAATTGCTGCTGTAATATCCACAGGAAAAAGAAACAAGCATTATCAGACAGTTTGGTTATCTTTCCCATGACACCTGTTGAAAAGATTGAAGAGTCACAGAAATGAGCATAGGCACAATGTACTTTTATCTGTAGTTGTATCATAACCCCCTCCAACCGCATTCTCGATATCCCTGCGTCTCCCCCAAATATACAACTTATGCCCCTGGAAATAAGTGACTGTGTGACGAGATGTTGCAACAGAACCTCTGCATGAGAAACAGTTGTTCTTCGTTGACAACAAACTGAAACCACAGTTGAACAATACAATAAAGCAACAAACTTCAGGGTTCCCTCTGTGGGTGGCAATGCTCTGCGGTCTGAAGTTTGATTGTACTGCGTCTCTCTCAGCTTCATGCAACCCACATGTAAACAAACACACGGATGCACGCACACACACACAAACACGCACATACACACACACCACTCATATGCATGTGCAGGCAGAAGCTATGCAGTAGCTATGAGCTACCAATGGGCTGTCTTTATAAACTATAGGCAGCATTGACTGACCAGCAGACAAACAAGCAGGCATTCAACCCCCCCTCCTCCCCCCCTCTCTCTCTTTCTCTCCCCCTCTCACTCTCTCTCTCCTTCTCTTCCCTGGCCAAGAACCAGTTCCCAGACTCCCAGTTCTCTGCCTTGCTGTGTGCATCCATCGCCATGGGGATAGGTGGCATGTTATGGGAGAGGTCATGAGTCCCAGCAGTGCATGAGGACAGCCAATCCCAAGGGGAATGTTATGTCATCATCACGCGCAGCAACACCACAAGCAAATATCACTGTCCCCACTAAGCTTGACTGAGACGCACTCGCCCGTACCATCACAGACCGTGCCTCAATTACAGTGGTGATCTTTTGCTTTGAGTTATATTCAATTTTTTATACATGCAGAAACTCTTATCAACAGCGACTTATAATGAAAGAGAACATAAGCTGGGTGTAAAATCCAGCTATGCTAGCTTGACTAAATTGAGCTGGTCAAGCTGGTCAAGCTGGTCATAAACTGGCCTAACTGGGTAGGACCTGCTCAACCAGCATGACCAAGCTGGTTAGGAGTTGGTCTGAATTGGTCTGAACCAGCTGTTTGAAAACCTAGCTTGAGCTGTTTTTCTTTTCAGTGCATCCAGTCTACCAGAGTTATGTGACCAATAGTTTCAAACCTGGCTAACACCATTCCTAGAGGATATATGAAACATCATTAAAGCACTAAAAGTAAGTTAACATACAGTATGTCATGAAATCATAAGGAAAATCATAGATTAATACAAATACCCTGTATATAAAACCATAAAGAATGCCATAACAATCTAAAGCAAAAACCCAGGGGGAGGAAAGTGCTAGGGGACAAGAATGGGAATGAGGAAGCGGTCTGAAGAGCTGGTTCTTTAGTCCGTGTCTGGCTGCCGTCTGCCTGAAAGTGTTTAACAGATGCAGAGCTTCTGGAAGGATGCGGTCATATAAATAGATAGCAAACCAACCATCAGTTCCAGAGGCTTTAATAAACACAGACTACAGTGAATGCACTGGCATAACTAAAGCTGTGCTAACTGAATATTTATTAAAACAATACAGCGTCTGGTGAGCTGATGGATACACTTCCTTTAGAAAACCGACTTGCGCAGCAGTTTGGTTGGAGAAAATGACTGCCCTGGAAAATGTGTTTACTCCCCTTTAGAAAGCAGCGAAGAGCCCGGCATCTTTTAGACCTATACAATACAATCCTCGCTCGGACAACACTTCCCAGCATTCACTGCATCCAGCTGAGCTCCAGTGCTTCTGTCTGCTGACCCCAAAAAAAAGGCACAGGACAAAACCAGGAGGAGCAGCGGGCTGTTTTTACCCCGCTGAAGAGAAACACACATTCCAGGAAATCTCTCACTTCCTGCCACCAGTCTGTGAACTGGGCTTTACCCGCTGTCCTCATACCTGACTCTGGAAAAGAGAGGCAGGCAGTGGAGAAATGTGCACACTAACTGTGGAGACATTTTATTGTTTTTTATAAATCAGAAAGCTGATACTGGAAAATTAAGAAAGGCTCAACTTCACACTAAGTGTGGAGCAGGCAGAGAGGTTCTGCTGACCTCGTACTGTAAGTACTCTACATCATGGAGACATGCATAAAAGAAGCCAGCACAATAACTTTATAACTGTGGACAGTGCTTGTGAAAGAAAAATCATCATAATAACGTCAACAGTGATGCAGGCTTTTAAAGAGGCACAACTGAAACACACCAGTTGCTACCAACCAACTTACTGCTACCAGACCACAGACTTTCTGTCCCCACTGGCTCACAGATTCCATAGTAACACAATAGGACAATTAAGTGCATGCCTGAAGCTTCCAGCAGGGGGCAGACTGTGCAGACTTTGTCATTGTGGGAGTGCGGTAACACTGACAGGCCATTACTCAACTCGCTCCAGTGGTTTTCGAGTTAGTGCAATCATATATCCCACGATGCACTCACAATGAAGTGCCCTGCTCAAGGGAACAAGAGGAGCGACAGCTCCACAGATGTGAGTCTGGATCCAGAGATGTGACCACCTCCCCACACAGCACAGAAATGCAGTAAAACTAGGGCTCTCACATTCCCAGCCTAAACACCATATCAATCTCTATCTCCCACATCCCTATTCCTATCTAAGTTCTTTTTAAATATAGATAAAAGGATAAATCACCATTACACATGTACTGGGCCCTATCAGGATTCCATTGCCCAAAGGGCTGAAAGTACAACATGGATACGGATACGGATGTATACCCTATCCTCAAATCATACCCTCAAATCAAAGCAGACAGTCTGCACTTTAACCTGGTATTCATTGTTTAATTTCAAGCCAATGTGCACCAGAGTGCAGCACCAAAACAAACGAATAAAAGTCACTGTCCAAATGCTTGCAGACTGCACTGGACGTACTTAACATAAAAATATAAAAACAGAAAGCTGGACTTTGGCCCCCAGCTTCTCCTGCACTGCTCCAGATCCATGCGCAAAGCCGGGACACATGACTGGGATCACAGTGGAGGCCGTTCATGGTGGATTTGCCTTAGGAGCCTTACAGGCAGAGGGAATACTGAACTCTCAGTGGGACGCACAGGCCTGCTATGTGTTGCACAAAGACCCAGGAAGGCACTGCAGAGCAGTGGGGGTCCTGGCTGTGTAGGCTTATGCAGACATGCACAGTCGGCTCCTGCCACATGGACAGACACACACCAGAACACTGCCCTGCAGTGAAATCCAGCTATGTCAGCTTGACCAGCTTGAAAATTGAGCTGGTCAACCTGGGTATCAGCTGGTTATCCAGCTAGTGCTGGTAGCTTTTTTGAGCTGGTAGCAGGTCAACCAGCTACAAGCTGTTTCAAAACATAGCTTGGGCTGGCCAAACCATGTCAAGCTGCAAGCTGGTCAGAACTGGTCAACCAGCTACCCACTGTTTCAAAACTTAGCTTTAGTTGTTTTTTTGTTTTTTTAGCAGGGTGGCTACAAGAGTGTAAAACTTGTGGGAGTAGGCTGAGGAAGAAGGACAGAGGCTTGGTTTGGTTTGATTTTATGACAAACTGAGAAATGTCACAAGAAAACTGACATCTCTGTGTGACAGTGACTTCTGGCCCACTGCATTGACCCTGTGGTAAAATTGCCTTTCTGAAAAAAACAGCTCATGCTAGTTAAAAAAAACAACAACAAAAACAGCTGGTAGCTTGTTGACCAGCTCCATACTCAACATGGTTTAAGCAGCTCAAGCTATATTTTGAAACAGCTAGTAGCTGGTCATTTTAAAGCTGGTCATAGCTGGATTTTACAGTCATGCCCTGAAGTTTACTGCAGTGAGCTGCAGTCCTCTGCTGAGGGGGCCCTGTTTACCAGCCTGGCTGCAGTGTCTTGGGCCGTTCTGTTCTGTCTTTCGCAGAACACAGCGGGCGGTGCTGTGCTCTATCTCTCTTTATGGCTCCTCAGGCCCGATGATGTGGAACTCCTCCTGGCGCAGCGCACCTTACGAGCTGCACTTTGTCCGTGTAGCTAGTCAGCAAGAAGCCCGGGGCAATTAAAGCAGGGTTTATTAGCCAAATCGCTAATATACAACTGGCATATTGCGTAACACGATGTCCCATGCTCTGAGGAGCAGATCGTGCCCTTGAGAGAATAAGAGCTGGAGTGAGAGAGAGGATGGAGGAATACGACAGAGAAAGAGTGGATAAGGAGACAGCTGGTGCCTGGATTAAGCTCTGAGTGCATACTGGAAGTGCTCCGTGCACAAGTGCGTATTTGTGTGTACTACAAGAAGGCTGTCTATATCCTGGCAGAAGGGCACATATCTGGTCACCCAGGAATGGAAGGTTTGAGTTGGCAGGCTTGTCTCTCTTATCGCACAAGGATGTGCCAGCTGTACACAAACTGATGTAATGGGAAGGGTGCCATTGAAGTGGTGACTGAAAGCATTCACATAGGAGATTATGACAAAAGGCCGACAAAACTTAGTCACCATTCCAAATTTGGTAAAAATCTAATCTGAGGGAAACAATTGGTACAAAAAAAGACAGAAACCCTGCTGACAAAAACAGCTCAAGTTAGGTTTTGAAACATCCGGAAGCTGCTTGACCAGTTCAGACCAGCTCTCAGCGCAATATAGTTTGACCACCTCTTGGTATGTTTTGAAACAGCTGGTATGTATTTGGTTGACCAGCTACCAGCTCAGACAAGCTACCAGCACTCTCTGGTTGACCAGCTAGACCAGCTCAATTTTCAAGCTGGTCAAGGTGACATAGCAGGATTTTACAGCAGGGAAGAGCAAAAGAAAAAAAAGCATAGAGGTAGAGATTGGGACAAAATGAGAGAAAATGATCGGACACGAGAAGGAGCAGGGAGGTGGAATTAGGTGTTATTTTGGAATTAGCTGCTCAAAGAGAAGGTATGCTCCAGAATACAGACATGCTGGCATTTGTTCAGAAAACCGGGGCTTTCCGACAGGTCTGCCCATAGCGCAGACCTGTGGGAGAGCCCCGGCTTTCCGAACACTGCTTCTGGGAACAATGATCGGAAGCTATCCCGGTCTCTCCCCAGCACACGTCAACCAGGATGTCAGATAAGCACCAGGCTGGTTTAGCACCGACATAAAAGCACACGTATGCTGTTGACCACTCTTTGTCTTGCTCACACACACTCATCTACGCACACACACATACACACACACGCATGCATGCATGCACATGAGCACGCACACACACAGTGTCTATGTTCCAATACAGCCCAGAAACAAAATGTGCAAAAAGAAGAGTGCTTGTTAGCCTGTAGGCTAATTCTATCCCAGGCTGCCAGAGTGAATACACTGTGTGAGAGCTACAGGGAACCTATGACATGGACACAGTCCTTCAGGTGACTTGAGTATTTGAACAGAACTGCTTGGCTGGGACCAGAACCAAGAGGGAATTGTGCACTGAACTGACCATCTCTCCTACCCCCAACACTCTCCTTCCACCATCACCCCCTGTCCAGTGAAATACACATTGGGAACCTGCTGTGCTCCCACCAAACCATGACTCAGCCAGTTTAGCTTGGTACCACTCGCTAGCAATCACCAGACCAGGCTGTGCTGTTCTGAACACAAGGTGTGTGGTCAGATAACAGGGCCTGTCATGCAAAAATCCCATTCTGCTTACCCCTTACTGCTAAGAACAGCAGTTTCTCTCCTCAGTCAAGGTCCACAGTGATTGTCCTCGGGACAGTTACATAAACAGCAAAACAAGACAAAGAACACCGCTCGCGCTCCCACACTGCCCTGTTAACGAGGACACACACACACGCACACACACACACACGCAAACACACACACAGATAAACCATCTACCATACTAAGCTATTGCGCAGTAGTGGGAGAGAGGCAGGAGTGTGGGTCAGGGGGGAAAGGAGAGGTAAAGCACAGGGAGGCTGGTGACCCCAGCACAGCTGCAGCGTGTGTTAGAGTTCAAAACATAAATAATGTAGCCACAGCAGCCTTAAATCGAAAGAGAGACGGAGGGACACAGGCAGCAGGGAGAGATGGACAGGCAGACAAATGGACAGAAGCAGAATCTGAATCTGAAGAAGGGGCATTGACCCAGTGGCTGAAGATAAATAATGTAGCCACATTAATATAATGCCTCACACAGTCATTAAATCTAACAGACAAACTTGAGAATGAGAGGGACACAGGCAGTGATGGAGACAGACTGACACACAAACAGAGAGAAGCAGAACATCATTTGAATGTGAACATGAGGCATTAACCCAGTGACTGAACACAAATAATGTAGCCACAGCAGTATGGTACCCGCACACAGTCATTAAATCTAACAGAAAAACAGGAGAACGAGAGGGACACACGTGTTGAAGGAGACAGACACACACACAAACGGAGAGAAGCAGAAGAGAATTTCAATGTGAACAGGAGGTACTGACCCAGTGGCTCGGGCAGCTGTCCGGAGAGCGAGGCTGGTATCTCTGCAGGGCCACGCCGCCCTCCCCCCCCAGCAGGCTGCCATGGGGCCCGGGGGGCCACAGCAGCAGTGAGATCATGGAGCTGGGGTCGGGGCCCGGATACTCATCTGGGTCATATTCCCCTCCGGAGGACAGGGTGAGACTGCTAGTGCAGGCTTACCTCTCTCTCTCTCTTTCTCCAGTTTCTATTGTTTCTCCCTCCGCCCCCCAGTGAGTGCAGAGGGGGTGGAGCAGGTGATAGACCCACCTTCTTCTGAGTCACGCAGTGGCTAATATCGCAGACCATTCTCAGCGCTGTATGCTGTATTGATTCGTTTGTTTTTCATTTCATATTTCGATCGCTCCGCAGCTTGGATATATCACGTTCTGGCAAAAGAGGAGAGAACGAAAGAAAACGAGAGAAAAAGAGAAAGACCTATGAATGTTTTTATTGTAGGCTAATTTGTTCGCGTTATTGATAAAGCTTGTGTCAGCATATGCTTGGGCAGTAAAAGTGCATCATTATATGCCAATAAAACCAGTTGAACTGAGTTAAGGTCAATTAACCCTTGTGTAGTCTTAACATTCTGTATACTCCCCCCTTGTCCTAAGGGTAAAAAATGACCCCCTTCACTAAACCCCTAAAATAAAGCAGCTTAATTGAATTTTAAACCCCAAATGTATTTTCCATGAAGAAACAACCTTAAGGGTTTAGAGAGACAGGGAAATAGATAGAAACAGAGCAGGAGAGAGAAATGGAGAGAGATAGACTGAGGTGCTAATGAATAGGATGGCAGGGCAGGCTGTGTTAATCTGCGTTTTTTCCCAGTGATATGCTGCTGCCACTGTATTAGACCTGCTGGCCAGCACTTGAATCGTGAGCTGAATCCCTGCTCTACTGGAGGGGTGTCATCACAGCCTGGGACGCAAACATGAATCAGAGCAGCTGAACAGACATTCGTATTCGTAAAAATACAATGCCCATACTCTTCACACCCCATACACAAATAGATCTATAAAATTACACTCTTTCTCACTGTCACATAAAACAAACACTGATAGTAGCCACTTGAGTACTTCAGCACCTATTCCCTACTGTGTGGCTGTAAGTAGATTCACCTAAATAGCGCATGTGGTATCAGGGGCATGTGGGCAAATACTGCCCTCTACAGGCAATCATAGTAACAACATCAGACTCAAACAGACCCACAGGTGTGAAAATTGTAGTGGTGTGTCAAAATATATTGACAGAGACAGCATTTTCTCCTCTTACCTATCTCAGCCAGGTAATACTCACAGTATACATTTTTGTGTTTATTTTATTGTTGATTATATTGGCAATATCGTGCCACACAGTTTTGGCAATCAAGTTTTATTGAATTTAAACTGAATTGAGTTTCTGAGCGACACAGAAACAGCAGTCAGGAGTGTAGGAGGACAGACAGTGTTGTAGTCTGACACTATCAAAGATGGCCGTCGGTGGTGTGAGCCTCCTTTAACACACACCCTGTCAGTAACCTTCTTTATGAGCCTCACTCGGTGTGATAATGCACATGAGGGCTTTTAATCCATTTTCTGGGAATTAGAAATGATCTTCCTCATAGTCAGCTAGCCTTATGAATGCTATGCTGAAGCTATCAATTGATTCGCTCATTCAATCAGAAAGACTGACTCATATTAATGCTCAAACACAAATGTACAGACCCATAATCACACAAACACACACATACACACACACACACACACACACACTTTCTCATGTTATCAGGCAAAAATAAGATTATTTTATTTGCTGTGCTGCACAGACTCAAGTCTGCAATTGATGCAAATTTACATAAGTCAGTATCTCATAAATAAAACATCAGTTTCAGGTTTCTTTTCACCCTGATTCAGCCAGTGTCACAGTGGGAGTTCCAGCATCTCCAAATGGCTCCCAGAATGTCACAGAACCAACAAGAGGAAAAATAAATAAAGCTCAAGGAGGAGAGGTTATCAGCCCCTATCTGTACCTCAGTGATAGCACCTTTCTGCTCGTCAAACCCCACTTGAGTGCTGCAGATTTTAACTCCACACTCATTGAAGAGCTAATGGCAAGTGGCTTGATTCCTGCACTTGTGTGCATATAGAAAAGCTTGAGCATCTATGCGTGTCTGCATGTCTGCGTATCTGTGTGTGTGTGTGTGTCTGTATTCATAAAAGTGTTTGCATGTATGCCTCTGATGTAAATTAATATTACTATGGCTCAAGGTTCGGTACATCTGTGTATAAGTGCTAGGACGCAGTATGCCTGTGTGTGTTAGCGTCTCTCCATTTGTAGGGTCAGAGTTCATCTCGGGTGACGCGTGTGGCAGGAGGAGGCGTGTCCCCAGTGACACTGTTCTGGGCCGTGGGGCGGATCTGTCCCTGTTTCTCGGTCTTGTGAGCGCGCTCCCGGTCCCAGTCCGTAATCACGTTCTCGTTGTCCCAGATGGTGGAGGTCTCCGTGTCGCTGACGTAGCCCGGCTCGCCCGTGTAGTGCGTGGGGAACAGGAGCAGGGGCTCGACCGAAAAAGCCTGCAGGTCCCGTGGCTCAAAGTGTGCCATGTACTCCTCACTGGGGGAGGGGGCCAGAGAAGAGTTTTAGACGCTGCGCCTTCCCCGAAAACACACAATTCACATTCCGCTGTACTGAGAATTCTGCGTAGAACCAGAACCTGAACTGCGTATTCAGACGCAGCAAATATGCCACTGACACACATTATCACATCCCTGGAACCTGACCCCTGACCTCTGAACCTGACATGCTGATCCTGCCAATGCTACACTTCATAAGGGCTTGGGAGGAACAGCCTACATGGACAGAAAAACATATACACACACACACACACGTGTACACGCACAGATACAGTACACAGGCACACACACATAAACACACACGCATGCACTGATATACACACAAATATACCTTTAATGTCAAACCTGAGAGAAGGGTAAGGGAGCAGCAGAAGAGAGGGAATTAGAGAGCATGTACACTAACAGGCAGGGGAGAGGAGAGAGAAGGAAGGCCCAGCGTTGTGGCTTCTGCCTCTCTATCCCACACTCACTTGGGGTGCTTGTTAAACATCACAGGCAGAAACTCGTCCACAGGCAGCATTTTGTCAAAGGGCTGGGCCTCCAGGAGTTTCCTGGCCCCCAGTAGGGACAGCATGTATCCCAGGGTCCAGTAGGAGTAGTCTGGCACCACCAGATTACTCACGGCCTCCACCGCCTGCTCCGGCTGCTGCACCTGCAGTCTCTTACGACCCACGTAGCTGAGAGAGAAAGAGGGGGGTGGGTTAGGGGGTTCCAAAATATGTGCCTGCATATTGGCCAGTGTCCATGCGGTCATTACATGAGGTCCCAGCCCAGCTGGGCCTGCTCCACGTTCTCCATGATGGCCATCAGCCTGCTCTTGAACCTGGGTTCGAACCGCACGTCATCCTCCAGAACCAGGACCCTCTGCAGCCCCCGATCCACCACCTGGGGGTGACACATACAAGACAATCGGTGGTTTGATGATCCAATCTGGGCATGTAAAGGAGGATCTCATTACCAGTGTTACTACATCCAGACCTCCATTTCTGGCCCAGCTGCTGCTATGACACGGTAGCAACATTTATTTCTGTTTCCATCACCTACTTTTCTGGGAGAAGTCAACAGATTTGACAATGGATTCTCAGATTCTGGTCTGTTTCAGTCCATTTTGAGTGATGGACTAAGTACAATTGTATATGCATGAATATCCAGGTGTCTACATGAGTTGAGGAAGAGTATGAACCCATGTCCCAGGATGGACAGATGTTTAAGTGTATCCACCTAGTGTATGTCCACATACATTTATGCTCAGAGATGGACAACTGTGTCCAGAGGTATTCCTGTGTTCAGGTCTGTGTACCTGTGCCCACAGGAGTCTGGTCAAGTGAGTGTACCTGTGTTCACATGTTTACCTCTGTCCAGATGTAGGAATGGCTGAGGAAGCAGCCAATCTCCCCGCGGGTCAATACCCGGCCAGAGTACGGGTCCTGGTATCCAGGCAACATCTCTATGCCGAGCGCCTGCAGCTGAGACGTGTTCAGAGCCCTGAGAGGAAGAGAGAGAGAAAGGAGGGAAGAAGGGAAGGAAGTAGACAATAGAGGTTCAGAGGAGAAGGAGTAAGACCAGAACGGTGAAGGTCAGGTAAAGAGCGCAGGCTGTTGAAAGCACGTGAGCAGGGTGTGTGTTGGCGAGTCGTACTTGCCGTCCACGGCCTCGATCAGTGTTGCCTCGATGCCCAGGACCTCCAGGGTGCGTAGCATTCGCTGTCTGCGGTCCGTCCTGCGCTTCAGATTAATCAGGAAGATCTGACAGGAGGAGAGTGGAAGGTGGATGAGAGAAAGAAGAAGAAACAAGATTGGCTGGCCGTTCAGCTCTGATTCAACATATGTATGGTTCCCCTGAATGTCAGAGGAAAGTCTATGAACTGTTAAATATTTGTATTAATATTTACTATTCTTGGTACAGCACATGGGTCCTGAAATTCAGTCCTGAGGCACTCTTCTGCATGTTGGTTCCTGTTACAGCAAATCTTTCTGACATTTGCTCCCAAATCTGGAATGCCCAATTGTATACAGCTGTGCTCCTGCTGCAGTCTCTTGTGTCTGATGTGGGAGAGTATAGACAAGCACACACTCTCCTCCAATGAAAGTAATGTTGGCAGCTGCTTTGTTCCATGCTGCAGCTCACAAGCCAAGGTCGCACAGGCATGAGGCAGAGGGAGATGCTACCACCTGCACACATGCTCTGCGGCTGTCAGCTACAGCCAGCACTGGCATGGTCAGAGCCCATCTATGCACTAGTACAATGCTAAACCAGGATGAGCCAACAAGCAGCCCTTGCAGCAAATACCTAGATAAATTAAGGTTGTTGAAAACATGTGGTTGGATTATTTTCATACTTATTAATACCAGACAGGTTTGGCTGCCTGCCACTTGCTTTGCTTTTACTTTTACTCCCACAAAAGACCCTAAAAGGACCTTATTAAGAACAGTTGACAACTTGTTACAATTCAGGGGGTCCAAATCTGGTTTGAAGGAAAACCAGCATAGACAGATGGGACCCAGGACCGAGTTGAAGAACCCTCGCTAATATACAGCAAGAAAGAAATAACTATTACCTGGTCAAAGTCCATTTTGTCCTGAGGTTTTGGAGGAGTGTGCAGGTACTGTGAGGGCT
This sequence comes from Conger conger, assembly GCF_963514075.1. Taxonomy (NCBI): domain Eukaryota; kingdom Metazoa; phylum Chordata; class Actinopteri; order Anguilliformes; family Congridae; genus Conger; species Conger conger. The sequence goes on from NC_083764.1 coordinate 44,463,157, forward strand.
CCAAAGGGTCTTCAACTAGAATGAAATGTCAGTATCAGCTATTGCAGAGTACTATGGAGAAAGTTCCTTAAGCCCACAGGCTCATTCGAAAATGGGAGGAGTATATGGGAGGAGCTTTACTTGTTAAGGGGTTTCAGGTTCAAATCCCCGAGGAAATTTCCAGTTTTCCAAACCCGATTCATTTCATAATAAAAACTCACACAAAACACGTGTCTTTACAAATGTCAATTGGACTTCCCGTTCCGCACAGTGGGAACAGAGCGAGCCAATCACAGGGTAGTGAGACATCTGTCAGGCCTGTGAGAGACAGAGCACTGATGCACAGCACAGAGAGGGGATTGTACTGAAGGAAGAGATGAGGATGAAGAAAGCGAGAGAAACAGAGAGAGCAAGAGCATTAAAGAAAGGTAGGAACTAAAAAGAGGACAAAGATGTGAATGAGTGAAGGGGTACTCATAAAATGTACCTCCTGAGAAGAAACATCAAAAGAAGATTGGAAGTATGATGGATTGTCGATGTGAATAAAGAATGAGTAACTACAAATGGCCTCCATGATACTGTCAATGTAAGCAGGGATGGAGTATTTACTCATCGCCTCTGAGATGGTTTAAGTGTGAGTTGGGATGGAGTACTTACTCATAGCCTCTGTAATGGTGTCAGTGTGAGTTGGGATGGAGTACATACTCATAGCCTCTGTAATGGTGTCAGTGTGAGTTGGGATGGAGTACTTACTCATAGCCTCTGTAATGGTGTCAGTGTGAGTTGGGATGGAGTACTTACTCATAGCTTCTGTAATGGTGTCAGTGTGAGTTGGGATGGAGTACTTACTCATAGCCTCTGTGATGGTGTGGGCACAGCTCTCCACTTCCTCCACCACACTCTGATGAGCCTTCAGGGGCACTGGAAGATACCCATAATGCTCTCTGTTGCAGACATACATCTGTACATCTGCAAAGAGACACAAAATGAATTGTGTACATTTGTACTGTTTATATCCTACCGGTCCATTTCCAACCATATGTAGCAGGAAACTGAAAATAGCATGACATATGGTCCTGGTTACACAAAGACGCCGATCTCCATTATTCACCTCTCCTGAGAGGAATCAGGTCAGAGAGACAAAAGGTCAAATCCAACAGAGGGGCCCACCACACCCCTGTTGGCTAAACAGGAAAATGTGAAATTTAATCACAAGGAAGGCTTGAGCCGGCCACGGCGATGGCCTCTCCTGTCTCTGACCTGCCTGACGTGCAGAGAAGGCGAAGATCATGATGTCGTCAAAGGTCCAGCTGTAGTCGGGATGGGGCGGGTAGAAGGCCAGGGAGTGGCTCGCGTGGCGACGCAGGTCCAACAGGAAGGTGGAGTGCACCATGGGAACTGGGAAACAGCCTAAGCGTTTCCACTGCCGGATGGGTATGTAGTCTGGAGTGCGTTTGTAATACCCCTAAGAGATAAAGAGAGAGAGAAAGAGAGAGAGAGAGAGAGAGAGAGATGAGGTGATGAGGACAGTAAAAAGGGGGAAGGCAGTGATTTATCTTCACAGTTACAGAAGGAGGAAAGAAATGGGGCACAGGAAAAGAGAAGTGGATCTCTGGTTCGGCTGAAGGCCTTGGGTTCCAAACCCACCGTACCTGAGGGGTCATTCCGCACCAGAAGTTTGAGTAGAGGGAACGAGACTCCAGCATGGGGGCCACCAGAGTCAGGTTCTCGGCCATCATCAGTGTCAGGACGTGGGGGTTCGTCAGGAGGTTGTCACTGTCCACAAACTGGGGGACGGGGAACGAGTCACCAAATCTTATGGACAGATACACAGGCCCAAATTGCCATGGCGTTCAAGTAGACTGACCTTGAATTTTGAAGACACATTCCAAAAAACCTACTCTTCACTCGGTTAATATGTACAATAAATCACAATGTAAAATTGTCATAATATGAGTCCAGGAAGTGGATCTCTGTGCCTCTGCTCACCAGGATGTAGTCGGCCCAGTGCTCCCGGCCTGCTCTCAGTGCTCTCTGCCTCAGCTTCATCACGTTGGTGAAGCGCAAGTTCGACCAGTGCTTCGGCCCCCTTTCATCCGCATAAGTGCTGGGGGAGGGAGGCCCGGGAGGGGGTGAGTGGGAGAGGGGCACTGCCAAGAATGGCACTCAACATGTGACCTCAGCTTCTGCATTGTGTGTGTCCGAGGGACAGTTTGGGGAATTATGCAATTAAGATTCTAAGGGTTGTTTACTGCCTGTGCTCATAGTATAAACAGAGACAGGTGGTTATTTTTAACATAATTAGCTGACCTTTTGCCGAACGAACATACAACCAGTATGTTTGTTCGGTAAAAGTTCAGGCTCTACATACTGTATGTAGTTTGTATTATAACTGGCAGGTAAACTCCTGAGAGTTTGGCAGAAAAGCTCCAGGGGAGGGCAGTTTTGAGGAATACCCCGAGCAGGGCAGACTCACGGTGGCTCCTCCATGGGCCTCCACTCCACATGGTGGTACTGACCCTGCACTCGCCTCAGCCACTCGTGCAGCATGGCCGTGCTGTTATCAGTGGTGTGGTCTGCTGCTGCCCTGCAGTAACACAGCACATACACACAGCACACTGCATTTATACAGCACACACACTCAGCACACAGCATTTATACAGCACATACACACACAGCACACTGCATTTATACAGCACATACACACACAGCACACTGCATTTATACAGCACACACACACACACACACACACACACACACTCAGCACACAGCATTTATACAGCACACACTCAGCACACAGCATTTATAAAGCACATACACTCAGCACACTGCATTTATACAGCACGCACACACACACACACACACACACACACACACAGCACACTGCATTTATACAGTACACACACACAGCGCAGTGTACTTATACAGCACATACACAGCAAACTGCATTTATACAGCACATACACACACAGTACACTGCATTTATACAGCACATACACACACAGCACACTGCATTTATACAGCACATACACACACGGCACACTGCATTTATACAGCACACACACACACTCAGCACACTGCATTTATACAGCACATACACACACAGCACACAGCATTTATACAGCACACATACTCTCATAAATAAAGGTACTAAAAGTGCCTAAAAAGCTACAAATGGTTGTCGCTGGGGCTCTACCTTCTAGGTACATAAAACAGTACCCCTAGCCAGCAGTATATCATTAATTTAGAAAACATACCCATTTGTACCCAAAAATAACATTACCGTAATTTGAGTTTCTATGGGTTGTTTACTGCTCGTGCTCATACTATACATTTGGTCATGGTATACATTTGGGAAATGTGATCCACTGTCACTTTTCACTTATTTCTGAGAGTGTGCATGCACATATCACATTGCATTTATACAGCATATACACACTGTACACTGCATTGATATAGCACACACTACTGTATATACAGCACACTGGATTTACACAGTGCATACACATGGGACACTGCAAAATTGCAACACATATTTGCAGCACACTGCATTAAAACCATACAAAATCCACAGCATTCAGCAGAAACATGCCATACAACCCTGGATAGCCCTGAAATGATGAATTGTCAGTGAAGAACATTAACCCATTAGCGGAGAGTCAAGGCCTTTGAGAAACCACAATGGCATATCTGAAACAAAGTCGTGTGTTTTCAATCTTCAACAATAGCTCCAGATTCTTAAGAAAACTACAGATCTGAGGGGAATGGGGGCTGCATTTTTGCACTACACAGTAATACGAACACGCTGTTTATCTTAGCCAGGCAGAGACATCATGTCCTCCAAAGATTGGCAGTGGTACGCCAGCCTCTGTGTACACAACCACACATTGTGCCAGCGCACCTGAATTTAGGCTCAGAACCTGGCAGGCTACAGGGCAAATTCTGGGGTTAATTTAAACGCTGTTTATGTGCGTGCGCGTATGTGTGTATGCATCTAAAAATTAGTGAGTGTGCTGTGCATGATGACTCTTTTCTGTCTTTACCACTGGGTAGAGGCTGAGCCAGAGCTGAGCTACACAGGCTAATGAAGGGATATGTGCTCTATTCTTTTAAAAGCCTCCTTAAAATGAAATTCCACATGGAGGACTGCGTATCAGTTCTGAGACTTGAGATGTTTCCTCTGGACAAGAAGTGTGAATAGGTGAGAATCTATGGACAAACTGTCTGTGTATGAATGAGACAGGCAGAATGAGGCAGATGTAAAATCCAGCTATGCCAACTGAAAATTGAGCTGGTCAATTTTATCATAAGCTGGGTATGAGCTGGTCAACCAGCTAGTGCTGGTAGCTTGTCTGAGCTAGTAGCTGTTTCAAAATATAGCTTGAACTGGTCAAACTAGGTCAAGCTGGGAGCTGGTTTGAACTGATCAACCAGCTAAACCAATGTTGAACTGGAAGCTGGTCTGAACTTGTGAACCAGCTACCAACTGCTTCAAAACCTAGCTTGAGCTTTTCTCAAGCAGCCTAATATTCTGAACGAGAATCCTGTATTCTGGCCCATGCTGTATCCAGTCTCTCCAAGCCAAACTATTTCCTCTCTGTTTCTCCAGAGTGATCAAAATCAGGCAATTCCTCCTGACCATGATTGTAGGTTACCATAGTCAACTTACATTTCCTGCTTGAGTAATGTTGCATATACACTTCCTGGTCTGGGAATGTTGTCAGCCACATCTGGAACTGTTGCTCATATTACTCCAGTGGATGCACGTATGGACTTTTGCACTGCAAGCAGCTCTTCTAAAGATGGTCTGCAAAATGATTCTAATGTAATGCAATATACCGTATTGCATAATAAGTGCGTATATAAAATATCAGTTGTATGTAGATCCTGTGTGTGTGTGTGTGTGTGTGTGTCTCACAGTGAGTGGGTCTGTTAGGCCCTAACAGGCCATAATTAGGGCCTTCTGTGAGAACGTGGGGCACACTCTGTCTGTGTCTAAAGCTCTGTTTCCCTCCTCTCTCCTTTGAAGTTTACAGTACCTCTCTGGCCTGTTGCTGTTCATGCCCCGAGTGATCCCCTTTTATATTATCACTACATGTGGATGCCACATGTTAAAAAAGGGACCTGCTGAAGCATGCTTGTCTGTCCACCTCTCTCTCTCTCTCTCTTGCTCTCTCTCTCTGTTTTGAGAGCATTCTCTTCCTCCTTATCCATCCATGTCCATTGCCTGTGTGTGTGTGTACGCGTGTATGTGTGGGTGTGTGTGTGTACGTGTGTATGTGTGTGTGTACACTGTTAGACAAACTTGATTAGATAAGGGTAGTGAGGCTGGGGGTCACTATCACCTTTGGAGAACAAACCGCCAACCTTCATGGTGGTTAAAGAGCCCACAGTAAAAGACTCATACAGGGCTCCAATGTTACAGGGCTTCCAGCAGCTAGTACATTACCAATCTACCACAGTCAGCTTACACTGTCTAATGTAATGGAAACCAGCATCATACATTAAGGTATGGATAGATGGATTAAATCAACATAATTACATAGCTGGAGCAATGTTTTCTGAATATGAAGAAAAAACTGAGTAAAGCTATCCGTTGTGGTCTACAGTTGTTTTAAAAAGTCAGATTTTCTGATTGCAAACTATGCTATTTTCAATCCATTCATTTTTTGGCCATTCCTGGTTTCTGATCTTGGCAAGGCTGTTTGCCAACTCCTCTGATGTAGTGCCCCACAGCTTGGGCAACACAGGGGATCCTGGCCAAGACAGGAAGGTTTTACTGCAGAAATACAACAGTACAATCCCCCACAGACCAGCAGAATGCCAGGACACTGATTCTAATGAAATACACACACACTCTCCCTGCCTTCCCTCTTTCTCTCTCCTTCTCTCTTTCCTCTTTCTCTCTCTTTCTCTCATTCTGTCTGTTTATATTTTTCAATGGCATTCATTTTGTCAAATTCTACTGTTCATTGGTAGACTCCTCAGACACATCCTCCCTCCTAGCTACCACCCAGAGAGAGTGAGAGGGAGGTTAAAGAGGATAGAGAGAGGATATCACTCCACCCTATTCTCTCTCTCTCTCTCTCTCTGTCTCAACACATACACACACACACACACACACACACACACACACACACACACACACACACACACACAACACACACACAGTACACCAGCTTCATCTTAAACTTTTACAGGCATACCCAACCAGATATTTCACCAAAACTAGACAAAAAAACAAATGGTAGAACAAGTGGTAGTAGCTCTATTGTGTCAAACATTTAGTTCTCCACCAAAATATGTGTGGCTGATTAGCATATTTCAATTATCAATGGCAGGACATTCATTAAAAAACAACATAGATGGTGGAAATAAATAACCAAGGAAGAATACAACCAGTAAAACATAATAATCAGAAGAACATCACAGAAGAGCTCACCCTGTGCTCAACACATTACATTACATTACATTATTGGCATTTGGCAGACGCTCTTATCCAGAGCAACGTACAGTTGATTAGACTAAGCAGGACACAATCCTCCCCTGGAGCAATGCAGGGTTAAGGGCTTTGCTCAAGGGCCCAAAGGTTGTGCGGATCTTATTGTGGCTACACCCGGATTAGAACCGCCAACCTCACGGGTCCCAGTCATTTACCTTAACCACTACGCTACAGGCCACACAGGGTAAAATCACTCCTGCATTTGTGCACTTGGGTGGAGTTTAGCGACAGCAAGTGGAAGGTGAATGGAAAACTACTTCCTTGCGACTTTATGCACCTGGTTGCAGGGTGGTTTTCCTCAACATGAATTGTGGTTAGTTGCAGACACACCTGATCTTAAAATTGTGGAGGCCGGTCAAGTCAATTGTCTAAAGGCAAGTCCAGCATCCAGTAATTAGAGTCCAGACCTATTGTCCAATTGCTGCAAAAGTGGCGTCAATTTTATATTTATTTATACAACTAGTCATTAACTCACTTCCTCTCTGTCTCACAGACTGGGAGCCCTGGTAAGAACATCAGGTGATTTGTTTTGCATATTTGAACACAATGATCCCAAAAAACAGTAATTCTTGTGCTCTACACCTGTATTAATCTGTACCAAGCCTGCATTTTACTGTTGAAATATCATGCCAGTGGACTGCACCCAAATCACCTGTCTAATCACTTCACTGCACTTTGGGGAATATGGCGGATTCATGGGTCAGCACCTGCAGTCCGTCTCTATATCTTCCCATCTCTCATGATATCCATCAAATGTTGCCAATTTCTCTCTCAATTTACAATTCTTTCACAGTGCAGACAGAGTCCATTTCACTCTTCTCTGTTTGCTGTTCCCTCTCTAGGCTATTTGTGAAGGTGTGAATAACTCAGGAGAGGGAGGGAGAGAGAGAGAGAGAGAGAGAGAGAGAGAGAGATGGAAGAAGGAGAGCATGTGTGTGCTGGTTTGGGATTTTAGCAGGCCCAGTTGTGGCTCTTCGCACCATTGGATAGGGGACAACTACACTCAGTGAGCAATTTATTAGGTAGACCTGTACACCAGCTTGTTAATGCGAATATTTAATCAGCCAATCTTGTGGCAGCAACTAAATGCATAAAAGCATGCAGATGTGGTCAAGAGGTTCAGCTGTTGTTCAGACCAAATGTCAGAATGGGGAACAAATGTGATGTGGGTGCCAGACAGGGTAGTTTGAGTATCTCAAAAACTGCTGATCTCCTGGGGAAGACCATCGAAACGGAGCAATAAAAAAATAGGGCACAGAGAAACCGAGGAATCTCATGTGCACATGACCCTTTTCTCTGCATCCAACAGTACACAAAATTTGTTCTTTGAAGAGGAGTTTTTCTGCTGCCTCAGTCAAATACTGAGGCTTATAAGGTTTGAAAAGAAGACCAATTGAGGATGGTGTAGAGAGTCAACGACCATTATAGAAAGGCAGTGACAGATTGAAAAGCAATCCACTGTGGTGGTATTGTACTTTTCTTACACATCAAGTTATAGTGCATTGGTGTGAACCAACAACTGTATCACAAGTTGGTCAAAAATACTGTTGGTTAATATTCAATGAAAATACCTCCAGCTTGCTTTAGCAGACTACAGAACAGCTAAGGTGGGTTAGTGGAAAAGCAGGTACCCAGTTCCCTGAGTCAAGGTGTTTTGCAGACAGTCTGTGAGTCATACCATGGCATATATAAAACAATGTAATAATGTTAGGTCTCAAATGCTCTCTTTAAAAACAGATGTTCATTCAAGTATAACTTGATGCCTCTCACCTCAGTCATTTCAGCTCACTGTCTTCATCTGATTATGGTATTCACTGGGCACATTGTGCACAGTTGCCACCAAACTCTGATTAATCTGACAACACGTTATTCACAGCCAGACAAAAATCAACATTCCACCCGCACATCCCTTGACCGTCTTTAAAGCCATTTGATGCAATGAAGGGCCAGCAGATACGCGCAGAAGGAGTGCGCTGAAAAAGCACTTAAATTCTAATTAACGCTCAGCAGTAGCGTAGCTACAGTAGATAAGGTTTTCCAGTAGCAGCAACAAGCTAAACAGTTCGAATGCGTGGCCAAAATTCACAAATAAAGTTCAGTGAGGTTCATGGAAGTGTTTTACCGTATTACTGCCTCTCACCAGATAGCAATCCGATCCTTCGGGTAGTCCAGTCGGTCTATGCAACCCAGGTAATACGGTAGGCTGTGCGCTGCGTTACGGGCCAGGATGGTGATCAGTACTTTTGGCTTCAGCATGGGGGACTCCGGGCGAACAGGTTCCTGAACAAGAGTAACCAGGTCTGCATGGCCGCTTGAAAACAGACCCGCAAGCAAGACGAAAAGTAGACCTCTCGCAAACGGCATCTTGGTCCAAACGGTCCCAAACGCGGTCACACAGACCTGAGCAGCTACGCTATTGTGTGAGCGCGCGAGTGCTGTGCGGAGCGATGTACAGCTGGTAAGAAGGGAGGGGGATATGTAGAGACGGCATGGACAAGATAACTATGTGCGGTTTATTTTCCTGAGAGATCCCTACCTGCTTCACTGATTAGTCCGTTCACACATACAGTGGGGTGCAATATTCTGAGACCACCAGTGAAAATGCTTCTATTTTGCATTCTTTTCTAATTTAATATAGAATTTTAAATTACAAATGATATTATCAGCATAACTATTTGAGTAGTTTACATTTACATTCATTTCAGAATTTCTTGGTATTGGTATGTTGCCCTGTTGCTTGAATGGCAGAGTGTGCTTGAGCTCTGTGCAAAACCTGATGATCCATGTTATCCCAGCATTATTTGACAATGTTCCTAAGAGTATCTTGTGATGTTACTGAATGCTTGGCTTTTGTCAGTCTTCAAGTGTCCCTATAAATATTCAATGGGGTTGAGGTCAGGTGATTGTGGATTGTGCAGCACTTCTGTGTCTTCTTTGGTCTTCAAGTAGTTTTTGCAAAGCTTTGAAGTAACTTTAATTTGTTTTTACATTTTCTAAATCCTGAAACTTTCTGTTTATATTTTGACTTTTGGAACCCACTGTATATAGGCCTACTACTGCACAGCCTACTAAAAAAAGTATATTTAGTAGGCTGTGCATTTGTCAGTTAAGACCATTAGCCTATAGTTAGTTGTGTACTTGTACCTGTTACTGAATTATACACTGTTACATCAAATCACTTAACACAGACCCTAAGCAAATAGGCTAAGAATAGGAAATGTATTTTACTGAAATGATAACTCGGCAAACTTTTCTGGGAATTTTCTGTATTTAATTTCCACAAATAATTCTGCAAGTCTCACTATGAAAGACGCGTTTATATTAGACTAGACATTAAAGTTTGAGGCCATTACTGATCAGATAATTGCTGATTCAATTCAATCCTTGAATTTGAGCTTGAATTGAAATAAGTGACAGGAAATAGAATTGACATTTGAATGTGAAGGAATGGAAATGAAATTGAAAGTTGTATTTAATTCCACTGCCTACCTGAATGTGAAATTTTTTTTGAAAAATGTCTCTCCGGAAATCAAGAAAAAATATAAGCCCCGGACCTGAGAAACTGACCAAATCAACAAATTTAAAAAGTTGGATTTTTTAACTGAAATAAATAAGAAATGGGGCAAATATGATGAAACCAAAAAATGTAATCACTGTGCATCTCCTTCATGTCTTGTACCTTGAAGTGTTGAACATATATCAATGAATTAAATTAATGACCTGTTGATCTAAAATTGAATTACATACACAGTAAAATGTTTATTGGTAAATCAACTTGAACAGATGGTCTCAGTTGGAGTCATTTGTACTCTGTTCGAGTTGAATTAACACAGGGCATTTTACTGCATAGGAAACTAACAAGATATAGATTCATATATAGTAGGTTGATGTAAAATTAGTTAAACCTCCAACATTATAAAAGTAGGCTGACATCATATGGAAGTACTGAAGTGCTATTTGAACATAGCAGCACCCATTGAATAAACAGGGCAATAAAAAAGGAATTGATGCACAAGGTTTGTCCTGTACATGCCATAGATTGTCCTGTGTTGTAAAGGTAATAAATTTGCCTGAATAGGTCACACTGCACCCTCTAGTGACTGAGAATAAGAGTAATTTATTAAAGCGGCTCACAGGAACGAATACAATTTGTCCAATCTCCTGTCCTTTATCTGAACTGAACAAAACAATTATTTGAAAATAATAAATGATCAGCAACTGCAACCAATTGTTTTGCTAATTCAGCCAAACAACAACCTGCAATAAGATTTATATATCCGTATATCCATCTATATGTTCATATTTAAATGATATGAAAGAATAAAGGGAACAGTACTTCTTGTAAACAGTCAAAACATTACAACACTGTCACTGCACGTTAAAGAACAAGCAACCTCAATAAAGTTATTTACCCTTACAGGCGGGGTTCTGTGTAAACAGACATGATAGTGCAAACAGATCTGTTATTTGGTTGGAGACTTGATCCATTGTCTGTGCCCGGTGAAACCTAAGGCTGTGAGCTAATGCTACTTCTGGTGCTGCTTGAGCTGTTTCTCTTGGCGCTGTGTGGGGGTGTGTTGGGCTTGTGTGGGCTGGTCACGTTGAGCTGCAGTCCCAGGTCCACCTTCTTTAGGTAGGGGAACTGCTTCGCCGAACTCCTGAGGCCGATGCTGCTGGCGGAGACTGATGTCCTGAGAGACACAAACAAACACCACAGGGGTGAACACAGGGCCAGCATGCAGACGACCACACATCGACTGAGGCCTGGATCCAGCCCAAATTTTCGTCATCCATCTTACTATTAAAAGTGGTCATTACTCCTTTCTTCACAAACACAGTTTGGACAGTTCATTTTGGCAAACGTTGAACTAGCCAGAATGTATTCATGCGTTTAAGTGTGTCCAAGTTAAGGACAGGTGTTGATTGAATCTCAGCCATTGTGCCTTGTCTGGACTCTGGTTGAACGGGAATGGTGCCTCAGTACTAAAGGGATACGACATTACTGCTTATATGGACGTTGGTCTTGATAGGACCTGGTCTTGTATGTTTACCTGAGAGATACAGAGTTGCGAATGGACACCGTCCTTGGACACTGCTGGCTGGAAGACCTACATGATGGTGCTGGTAGGGACAGGTTGGCCTAAGGGAACAAGAGTCATAATTTGGATTGGATCCCCTTGGCAGGTGAGCCACAGTCAGCCACATATAAAGGCTGCTCTGCTGGCATTTGTTCAGACTCCGTAGACTGAAATTGAGTTGACGCTACCTCCTGGAACTGCTCCTCCAGTGCTGATCTCAGGTCAGGGTTGTCCTTTATGACCTCTTGCAACATGCTGTTAATTTGCTTGCTGAAGTCCTTTAGCTCACGGACCTCGATGTCTAGCTCTTCCTCAGTCTTGCCTTCACTCTCGGCGACTGACCGAATCTCCCTTGACAGTTTGGAGCACTGGCACGTGATGCAAAACGCAATCAAAAGACCATAAAGATGAACGGCAGGCGATTTATGGTCAGATCCTTAATGGTGCACATAATTGGACGGCCACTCTATTACACCCAACAAATGATGTACCAATCCGAGTCACATGTTGTTATGATGGTTCTTAAGTAACAGAACGGTTATTGAAGTAGATACTGCAAATAAAGAGTTAATTGAAAACTGAGTATGTTGTGTCCCATTGTTTATCCATGTTAATCCATGCTTCACATTATAATCTGTATGTTGTATCTAATCATTTCATCCTGAAGTGTTTGAATTTAGTGTACTAAGTTTATTTATATACATAAACAAAACAAATATATATAATAATTATATATATAGTAAATATGTACAGTACATACAGCAGTACATACAGCATTTGGAGGCAAACCTGCTTGGAAACCCTGTCCAGCTTCAGTTTTTGGTTTCCCAGGTCTTTGTTTAAACAGTCAATCTGAATCTCCATCTTCGCTTGACTTTCACGTTGCTCTGTTTCCTCTTTCAATGAGTTCCCAAGGATGGCATTCATACCCTGAGGGTTAAATCAAAGCACACTGATTGGTCTGGTTGAGTTTACAAAGTAAACAGTAAGACGACTCAAGATGTCTGGCCCAGCTCAAGAGATTTCTCTGTAAACACGCTGTGTGGGGAAAATGACATAACATTTACTTCAATTACTCTTATCCAGAGTGACTTACAAAAGCAGAGAGCCAAGATCTAGCACTGGAGACACAGATTAATGGGATTGCAACAGGATTTAGGTAACAGTGATTTTTCTTTTGATGCCTATGACCAGCTCAAAATGGCCAGCTACCAGCAGTTTCAAAACATAGCTGTTTTTTTCAGCAGGGATACTACCATTGTCTCCTTATTAGCCTGGGGGTAAGCTGAGACAGGATATTATATGGGCACTCTAGGATGGTGGAAATAAAATATTGATACAAATGGAAGTAGGTGGGTTTGGTGGATCCATTGAAGAAGCAAGCTTACCCGAATTTCCTCTTGAAGTTCTTTGACCTGCAGTCTCATTTGAGCGGTTTTCTCCTCAGCCATCTTCTTCTCCTTCTCCAGTCTCAACTGTTGCTGCTGTTCCTTGCCTGTGGAACAAAGGCAAAAACATTCATCCTGGTCTTAATCTGGGTGGGATGGTGTGGCTTCATGGACACAATGATTTATGAAGCTACCACGCACTGTCAATCACTGGCATGAGCCAATGACTGGAATCTCCACCTCAAAATTCTCATTCATTCATTCATTCATTCATTCATTCATTCATTATCTTAACCTGCTTATCCTGAACAGGGTCGCAGGGGGGCTGGAGCCTATCCCAGCATACATTGGGCGAAAGGCAGGTCAGGTCGCCATTCCATCGCAGGGCATACACACCATTCTCTCACACACTCATACCCACAGGCAATTTAGACTCTCCAATCAGCCTAACCTGCATGTCTTTGGACTGTGGGAGGAAACCGGAGTACCCAGAGGAAACCCACGCAAACAAGGGGTGAACATGCAAACTCCGCACAGAGAGGCCCCGGCCGACCGGGATTTGAACCCAGGACCTCCTCCCTGTGAGGCGGCAGTGCTACCCACTGCACCATCTGTGCCACCACCTCAGAATTCTGACTGATTCAATTGAGTCAGCCTCTCAAATTGGGTCTCCACTTATAGTGCTAGCTCTCAATGTAGTGCTACAGTCCGTAACACAGTCCCAGAACAAAATCCACTGGTGGTCATAGCCGTCTGCAAGGTCTTCTAGCACAAGTTCAGCCAGTGAGCTATTGAGTGAATGAGGCTGGTTGTGCCCTAGTTAAGGTTAGGGTTATTTAGAAAAATGAAAATAATTTTAAAAAACTTTAGTCATAACCTTGGTCATTTTGGGATTCATGAGGCCTCAGTGTTCTTATATGTAGGCCTACTGCCTAAGTTTATCATTAATGGAATAAGGGGAAAAAAAAGAATTCCTTGCTGGCTGTTATAATGTTGTGACGTGGAGTATATTCTGGTAGATCTAGAGAGATTTTATTATTATGATTATAAATGTCAGGCATGCTGGTAGACTAGTGTCCTGAAAGGATGTTCCAGAAACGTACTCCACTTGTTGTTGAATGCCCTGCGGTACTCCACGTTCCGCATATAGATGCCATACAGGGTGTTTTCTAGAGCCTGAATTTCTTCATCTTTCTTATAGATTCTTGCATCCAGTTGATTCCCCATATGTTGGAGCTCTTCTTTTTCTTTTTCTATCTATTAAAAAATTAGTAACAAATAAATAAAAGGTGACGTGCAACATGCAATGCTTCATCCATAACAGTGGATAGTGTATATATGACCACCTTCATCACCTTTTAAAGTGTTTCTTCACTAAACCTGAACCTAGTCAAGAATTCATAGGATATTCTAGAATAATGTCTGAGATAGCATTATCACTTTCATTAACTGAACGTGAGTTGATTATCTTTCATGTGAAAGAGTGGAGGCATGTTCCTCTTGCAGAATTCCAGACACTGGTAGGCATATCTGGTCTGATATGTCTGGTGCATATAGGTCATACAGTGGCCCTAAATCCAAAGGTATAACATGAAATCTTAAATAAAATTACTGACATTGGTGTCTCTTTTTTAAATTACTTTTGCATATGGTCATAAAAGCTCACCTTGATCAGGTAATATTCAGGAGACCAGCCTTCTCTTTCAGGGGATTCCATGGACAGAACCATGACCTCATACCTTTTCCTCAACTTGTCGATTTTCAACAGTTTTTCGTTCATGTCCACGCTGAGTGGAAATCACAATGCAGGATGTGGGGAGGAAGGACAAAATGGCAGGACCAACAGCATATTTGTTGAAATATATTTTGTGAATGTGATATGTAGGCAAGTCCACATGTTTGAGCCCAGTAAGCCTTGCTCCCTCAAAATGTTGTAGTTCTAAATAAACATGTATTCAAAGAATTGGGTGGCCTGAACCCAGTCCATATTACTGAACTGAAATCACCTCACTGACAATGCAGAAATTGCACTCTCCAATCCTGTTTAGGCATTTGTGACATAGGAGGCTAGAGTACTGTTATTCAGTTACTAAGCCGATCTACCTGAGGTTTTGACGTTCCTGTTCCGCCATTTTGAGCTGCTTTTGGAGCACCACTTTGTAGACGACGATCGCTGCTTCCCTCTCCTTCATGGTCTCCTGTAGTTGCGTCTTCTCTTTCTCCAGGGACTGGACCCGGTTTGCCTTGTTCTGCAGAATGGAGCTCAGACGGTGCAACTCCAGTTGAAGGATATAAGTGTCTGTCAAGGTTTCCTGTGAGGAGTGGAGAACACTGACTTAGTCATCATTTAAATGCCCTGTGCAATCAAAATTGTCCTTTTAATAGTTATACAACACATCATATTTCCTGCTATCTTTTTCTTTGGTGAGTATATTTATTGCATAATTAACACTGCATTCACATTTTCACATTTTCCAGCAGTGGTTGAACTGTTTTGTGTTGTCAGACAGAAGTTAATTTGAAGTGAATAGCCATAGACCCACACCTCCAGCACTCATGTTCAGAAATGGCAAAGCATACTTTACATCAAAAGGAAATATTATTATTTTCCTGATAATGGATAAAAAAAAAGAATATATACTTTCAATATATGTTGCTTCATGATCACTACAAATGCAAACACAGGGACTTTAAAAAGAGCAAATAGTCGGAGAACTTTACACATTCAACAAATATTTGAACATGGATCCTGGGAAGTCTTTAGGTGGCTGCACAGTACCAAGCTCACCCAAAAACAATGAGTAATTTAATAAATGATCTTTTCCTCCCTCAGGCTCTTTAAATACCACACAGGACTTCTCACCTTCTTTGAGGCCCTGAGCTTTTTCAGTTCCTTGATACAAGTGTCATTGACCAGGTTCAGCTCCTCAATCTTCACCATTAGATCATTCCTCTCAGCCACGTCCTTCTCAGACACCTTTTTCACAATGCTGATCTCAATCTGAAATCAAATGCCATCAAAATGATTTTGACAAATCAGCTTTACATTTCAGAGGCTCGCGTTCACATGAAAAGAGTCAACATACAACACGTTACATTCAAGGCATTACACAGCTGCAAGCCATGTATGGTGGTAGATACCAATCCCAAAAATGCATGCTCAGAGCAAAGATATTTGTATTAAATAGTCCCAAATGACAATGGTTAAAATTCTTGGCATGGAAGTGTGAGTAATCAACAGTACACAGTGCCTGGAATAATTACAGTCAGAGAGCCTTGCAGCAATCAAGCTCTAGATGTTATGTGGACCAGTGGTCAAGCAGCTGGACTTATACCACAAAGTTTGTGGTATAAAGCTGGTAGGCCTGCAGCTTAACTCAAACCAGAGGACACTGCCTTTTGCCTGCCACTGGGTATAGCTGAACTGACCCCGCTCAAGGTAATGAAGTCACTTTCCATGACACACTTTCACATGATCACATCACTCAGCTTCACTACACAGGTTCAGCTTCCAGGTGTGTTTGGTTTGGGTGTACAGTATGGTTGCTTGAGTACAATCGTACACTGTATGATTGGCTATTGTGTAAAATGCCAGCAATATAAATTGCCTTGGTAACAGATGTCCACCAAGCAATGATGTCATGGAATACTGCAGTGTCTCCAACAATAAGGGGTGATGCAATTTTAAGGAGTGGTTAAATGTTTATGGCATAGCATCTGGTGCTGGTCTCTTGACTGTATACTCAAGGACATATGAGATTCACGTTTAGCTGCTTTGTGACTGTGCCCTACTGCTTTGACAACAGAGCTTAAAGCCTCTTTTCTAGTTAGTATCTGA
Source organism: Conger conger (assembly GCF_963514075.1). Lineage (NCBI taxonomy): Eukaryota > Metazoa > Chordata > Actinopteri > Anguilliformes > Congridae > Conger > Conger conger. Next base: position 44,479,942 of record NC_083764.1, read on the forward strand.
GTGGGATTTCAAAAGAGACATTTTCTAAGGTGAGGTGGTGTTAGTCACCTGAAGTCTTTTCAGGTGGTGGCCCAGCATGTGGGCTGTTTTCTTCTCCTGCTCCAGGACCTTGACCAGCTTAAGCTCTTCTGACCGCAGGCCCTGCCTCTGCAAACTGTTCTCCTCCACCTGCACGCACACAATCTTCCTCTCTAGCAACTGGATCTGGAAGTCCTATTACAAACACACAAAGGAATACCATCATCATCATCATCATCATCATCAACATCATCCATCCATCCATCCATTATCTGAACCCGCTTATCCTGAACAGGGTCACAGGGGGGCTGGAGCCTATCCCAGCATACATTGGGCGAAAGGCAGGAATACACCCTGGACAGGTCGCCAGTCCATCGCAGGGCACACACACCATTCACTCACCACACTCATACCTACAGGCAATTTAGACTCTCCAATCAGCCTAACCTGCATGTCTTTGGACTGTGGGAGGAAACCGAAGTACCCGGAGGAAACCCACGCAGACATGGGGAGAACATGCAAACTCTGCACAGAGAGGCCCCGGCCGACGGGGATTCAAACCCAGGACCTCCTTTCTGTGGGGCAGCAGTGCTACCCACTGCACCATCCGTGCCGCCCATTAACATAATAATCATTATTATTATTATTATTTTGCTTTTAAAATATATTCTTTATTTTATTATGCAGCTCCACAGTTAATGCACTTTTGAAAATTAACACAAATTAACAAAATTATTCAGCAAAAACACAATATTAAGAGTCATTAGTATTAGCAAATAGTCCCTGAAGAATTTCACAAACAACCGAGAACTGCAACATGTAACCATAATTAGGAAGTGTTTACTTGGTTGTGAAAATTGAGGCAAAAACCGAGACACCCCTTGTTGCAACAAGGTTGCAATTTAGTCCATTCAATTAGCTTTGGGCACAGAGGCCACAGCCAAACCAGAGCAGTAACCTGGGCTCAGGCCAACTGAGATTTGAGTGCGGATGGGAGGGGGTGGGGGGATTGATCTCTTGCCTTGCTGTTGATCGTCTCCTGCTGGTTCAGGGACCTCTGTTCCGCTCTGGTGCGCTTGATGATGAGGGCGTTGAGGGCACCTCGACAGGAGGAGATGTCGGCCATCTTCATCTTCTCCTTGGCTCTCTGGGCCTGCAGCTCCTGGATCACTTGGGGCTGTGCCATACGGAGCCGGTGCACGTGGGCCTCGATTTCCTGCAGAAGCAGCGCTCACAATATCACACAACAGGAGCAGAACGATACCTTGCTCACAATATGACACAACAGGAATGGAACGATATTGTGTCCACAATATCACACAACAGGAGCAGAACGATACCTTGCTCACAATATCACACAACAGGAGCAGAACGATACCTTGCTCACAATATCACACAACAGGAGCGGAACGATATTGTGCTCACAATATCACACAACAGGAGGGGAACCATAGCTTGCTCACAGTATCACACAACAGGAGTGGTATGATACCATGCTCACAATATCACAGAACAGGAGCGGAACGATACCTTGCTCACAATATCACACAACAGGAGGGGAACCATACCTTGCTCACAGTATCACACAACAGGAGGGGAACCATACCTTGCTCACTGTATCACACAACAGGAGCGGTATGATACCGTGCTCACAATATCACACAACAGGAGGGGAACCATACCTTGCTCACAATACCACACAAGAGGAGGGGAACCATACCTTGCTCACAATATCACACAACAAGAGCGGAATGAAAACTTGCTCACAATATCACACAACAGGAGGGGAACGATAGCTTGCTCACAATATCACACAACAGGAGCAGAACGATACCTTGATCACAATATGACACAACAGGAGGTGAACGATACCATGGTCACAATATCACACAACAGGAGCAGAACGATACCTTGCTCACAATATCACACAACAGGAGCGGAACGATATTGTGCTCACAATATCACACAACAGGAGCGGAACGATACCTTGCTCACAATATCACACAACAGGAGGGGAACCATAGCTTGCTCACAGTATCACACAACAGGAGTGGTATGATACCATGCTCACAATATCACAGAACAGGAGCGGAACGATACCTTGCTCACAATATCACACAACAGGAGGGGAACCATACCTTGCTCACAGTATCACACAACAGGAGGGGAACCATACCTTGCTCACAGTATCACACAACAGGAGCAGTATGATACCGTGCTCACAATATCACACAACAGGAGGGGAACCATACCTTGCTCACAATACCACACAAGAGGAGGGGAACCATACCTTGCTCACAATATCACACAACAAGAGCGGAATGAAAACTTGCTCACAATATCACACAACAGGAGGGGAACGATAGCTTGCTCACAATATCACACAACAGGAGCAGAACGATACCTTGATCACAATATGACACAACAGGAGGTGAACGATACCATGGTCACAATATCACACAACAAGAGCGGAATGAAAACTTGCTCACAATATCACACAACAGGCGGGGAACCATAGCTTGCTCACAATATCACACAACAGGAGGGGAATGACAGCCTTACTACAAGAATCTCTTAATCTCCTTGTACCCAGAGGAGGAAAATCCAGGTTCATAAAGGTAAAGTCCTCCAAAGCATTTTGTTCCAATCACTTGGAAAATTGTTGCTAATTAGCACAGTTCTTCAGCCAGGAGGTAGAACTAATGAAATCACCCAGCTGAGTTCATGGGTGGAAGAAACACAGCAGGACTTTCTGACCCCTGGACTTTACACCTCTGCTTGTACCGTTTACTGTTGACATGCCTGATCAAACTCATTTAAAAAAGTAATCAACCCTGTTTCTGAGGCTGAAGCCAGGTCGCGTCTCCATGGAGACTCACGCTTTTTTTCTCCTCCTCCTCCTTCAGCATCAGCTCCATCTGAGTGGCCCTCTCGTCAGCGCTGAGCACCGTCTCCATCACCGCTCTGAGTTTCTCATCTAGAACCACGTTCTCCAGCTTTATGGCGTTTATCCTGAGCACAAACACACGCAGCCAGCCCGCATTATCCCAGAGGGAACCATGCTGGGCATACAGGGTTGATAAAAACAAACAACCATGACATAAAGAGACATGAGACACCACATTCAGCTCACACACTACGCCAATACAGTTACTGATGAACAAGCAGCAGCACCGCAATAAACATCACAACCTTGGTCTTTTAGTTCAAAATGAGTGTTTGTATTTGTTAAAATTATTATTTTGTGTTACTGAGTGTTTTAAAAAAAGAAAAAAGATTTTAATCTGTAAAGAATTTGAAATAACCAATAAAAACCAATTTTACTTAAGCACGTGACACTGCAGAATGAACACAGACTGGACTGAGCATTTTACCTCAGAATGACTGTATACTAGACTGAACAGTACCTCATAATGATTATGCACTGAACAGAGCAGTTATTCACAAGTACCCCAAGCTGGATTGAACAAAACCACACAATGATCACATTGACTTAATTGCTGTACAATGCATACCATGCATTTCTCAGGAGAACATGAAGTATATAATTGAACAGTTCATCCAACCAGACACATTCTCGGTTTTATTTTGAATGCATTGTTTTGCCTTAAGTACCTCACAAAGAGTTTTTCACCACCAACCGAAACACTGTTTGTTTACTGATTAAGAATTAATGTATTTCTGTTCGCAAAGGACAAATTAGCATTAGTACCATTCAGGATGGGAATGTATCTACCCACATGGGTCCTCAAAGTCTGCCGTTAAAACAACATCAAATTCAGAGCAGGGTTATTACAATTACTTGAAGTTTATTGTTTCTTTTTTCAAGAACAGGCAAAAACCAGGGAAATGCAGACACAATTATCTATATTTGCTGTGGCATTCATGTAAATGTTATTCTTTATTATGTTGTAGAACATAATCAAGTCCAACTTATTATTCTCTTTATGCACTAAATGATCTTTTTCATTGAATATGTAGCTGCTTTTTTTTATGCTTCTACTTAGCAGTTGAATTGAATGCCAGCTCCAAATACTCATGTCGCTGGTATCCCACACTTGGGATTGGCTCTGGGATTCCCTATGGCTCGTCAGGATTCAACAGAATCTTGGCAAGACAGATGGCGTCATCTCTGGCTCTCTTCCAACTACCTTGTTTTACTGACCTATCAGGTCTTCGCAACCTTCCAGATGGGGAGCTGTAAGACTTCCAGTGCACGCAATCATGTTTAAACTTGCTCGTCAGTTGTTTGACAGCACACACGGTTGCATTAAACAGGAAGGAGGCAGCTCTGACGCAGGTAACCCCAATAGAAGCCAAGCAGCTGGCACTTGTAGAACAGAGGAGTCTGCTTACTTGCTATGCTTGGTCTGGATGTCCTTTTTAACGCTGGCCAGCTGGGACCTCTTAGCCTCCACCTCTGTTGCCACCCTCTCCACAGTGACTCTCAGGCTAAGAAGCTGAATCAATAAGGATTGCAGAGTGAATCAACGATTCATTTTGACAAAACCATGAACATTTTTTCAGGCGAGAGCAGTGGGGAGCATGCTTTTGTTCCAGCTAGACATATAAGCACCTGATACACTCAATCACTGTATTTCATTACACCTCCTTCTTTCCAGGTGTAAGTACCATGGCTTAAAGCCAAGTACAGACAAAAGATTTGCAACATGACAAAACCGTTTTAGAATGTTGCAGGAAGTAGTTGCAGCAGTGTTAACTACCCGTCTCAGAACATGTGATACCAGCACTTGCCTGTTGCAGGCCACCTCATCGTAGGTTTAGAACATTGCAAAGAGTCACCAATTGCAGCTTGTTGCATCATAAACCATTGGTCTTAACATTGGTCCTATCCCCTGGTCTTGGAGAACCACAAGGTCTTGTTTGTTGGGTTTTGTTTTCACTTTAAAAATCTGTGACCAGTTTTAAAGGTGACTTCAGACCCAAGATAAAAGATGATGTGATGAACAGAAAAACAATACATCATTTCTACATCGCTGTGCACAAGTTAACACCTTTCTTTGAGGTTTGTGTATGCTAAGTCACTGAGCGCTCAGGTAAAAGACACGATTCCATTTCAGTGAAGATTGTGGGTACTGAATACAGACAGGTCTGCAGTGGGCCTGCTAACCTCGTCATGCACCCGAGCACGCTCGCCATCGTTCTTCTGGAACTCCCCCCTCAGTTTTGCGGCCAGCCGCTGCACACTCAAGCCCTTCTTCTCAATCTCGATGTTGTTGTCCAGCTGCCTCTCCAGGAACAGCTTCCTCTCCTTGGCCCTCTCTTGCCTATGCCGGACCTCCTGGTGCATCTCAGGAACCAGCTGGAAATGGTCCGCGAGTTATATTACATCACCAGTGCCTGCCTTTCAAGCAGCCTATATGTGTATATAAACACGCCACAGTTAAAAGAAATAGGCCCTCTAGCACCCCCGGTGGTTACCATTATGCATTGCTGCAGATTATGGTCTCTCTTCCTCATTTGCGTCATGGTGCTCTTCCACTGGCGAATGAGAACCTGCCGCTCTGTGTGAGCTTTACACAAATTCTCTAAAGTCTTCTCCAGCCCAATCTGTTTGCAAAAACGCACTCGATGTATAAACCTGTGGGCACTGTAGTAGTAAATGACCCATACTGACCGCAGACATGTAGGGTATAGAGATGAGAAACAGTCACTGGACCTGCACTGCTATTGTCCTGGTGTGTTCGGTTTCCAAGGTCTTGTGCTTCCGGTTGGCCTCAATGTTGCTTTTGTCAATTGTGTAAATAAGCTCCTGTTGCACCCAGTGAAAAAAGAATTAGCATAATACATCTTCCTGAAGCCCAATAGAGTTGCTAAAAATGCATGGGCAGGTAGCATAGTGGTTAAGGTACATGACTGGGAAATGCAAGGTCGGTGGTTGAGCAAGGCCCTTAACCCTGCATTGCTCCAGGGGAGGATTGTCTCCTGATTAGTCTAATCAACTGTACTGCCTGCCAAATGCCAGTAATGTAATGTACTGTGAAGACAGACACTGTTACATGGATACATATTGTTGCCATATTAGAATTATCAATAGCTAGAAGCATGTATACACATGGAGCCAAGTTCTCCTAGCACCATTAGGTGACACCTTCATCGGCTTATCACTGCTTCTCAACCCTAAGCCCATGTAACCCTATAAATAGGTTCATAATTCTTCATTAATAACCCCCGAGTCTCAACATTGACAGCACAGCACCTAAGCCGTCATAAGCCGTTTATATGAATTTCAAAGCTGTGCTTCACGAAACTGAAGCGGCAGGTTCCCTGCACAGTTCTGTTGCTGTGAGTCAGAGAAAACGCTTCTGGCGTGTACTGATAACAACAGCATCCCACTCCAGATCTACAAGGACCCTTAAAATGACAGGATGGTGTCACGACCCACTTTTATTTTGCACTTGTCCTGCTCGACGTATTTGAGGATGGCCATGGTGTCCTCGTCTTTCCGTGCGGACTCTTCCAGATAGGCATCTAGGGTGACCTTATCCCAGTTCAGCTGGCCCATGAGCTTCTCCAGCTTCTGGGCAGCCATGGAGATCTTGTTCTTTGGAGTAAAACAGAGAGAAACAGCTCCAGGCCTTCATGGGAAAGGCAAGTGTCACTCTGGCTCCCTATATTCATTTCCGAATGGCCTACTCTTTGGGGAAAATAAAGCCCTGCATAAATATTATATCCCAAATTCCTTGATTAAACTCAAATCAAATCAAATAGATCATATACATTGCAAAAAGTGCTAAAAGCAAGTGTTTTAGTCTTGTAATAAGACTGAATATTTTCTACTTGAGAGGGGAAAAAAAGATCTTAAGTAAATGTTTGCTTGAAAAGGTGAAATGTAATTATTCCATTGGTAAATCTTGAAATTAGTGAACTGTCTTACCTCATAAGACAGCTTATTTCTAACTTATTTAGCAAAATGTAAAAGAAACACGATTTTAAGTGTCAATATGAGAAAAATACATATTATTATTAGTATTTTTTGCAGTCTAGGTCTGTGAGGGACAGATGTGTCCCTCTTCCCAGGTCTGCCCAGGGCTTGCTTTTGTGGGGGTTTGGACACAGGTGCCTACTGACAAAGGAATAATGTTATGATGTGACATCATGATACATCATCATCGTCACACAAATATTGCCTATAGTCTTAACTAACCTCCTGTGCTTCCTTCTTTGCCTTCAGAGCATCCATCTCCTTGTCCAGTTTCACAATCACCTGGTTCATGTGGCCCACCTCCCGATCTGCCAGGGACTTCAAATGCACCTCAGACTCCGCCTCCTTTCCTAGGGCCGCACAAAGTGCCTGTGCGCGCGCGCGCATACACACACGCAACAATCGCGTACATGGCAGGGTTATACACAACACACCGATACCGTTTAGCCAATGTTTCCATGTCACTTGGAAAACCGGGCAGTTGCCAAAGTCAACTCTGTGACTCGTGTCTTATGGAGTCTAACGGTCAGAATATTTTTGAATTATCCCGCTGTTTTAAAAGTAAAGCGGAAGGTCACGTTATGCTTTGTATAGGTCATGTAGGCCTACGTTTTTTGCCGCTTGTTAATTCTGCAGATATCCACAATGCGTGAGTGAGACCAATGTTCATTGACCAATGTTCTATGTTTTCAAACACAGGAAAAAGGCACACCTGGGTGTGGGATAGCTCCTGTTTGACATTTTTCAGAAACGCCGATATTGCTTTGATCCCGCCTTTGTGCTGAATGATTTCGTTCTTCAGCGTTTCCCTCTCTTTTTGTTTCCCTTGAAGCTGCAAGGTTCCAAAAGGTGAGAGAAGGAAAAGCCAACTACACGTTGTTGCTATGGCAAAGGTTGCCATTTTTATTTTATGCCACATTACACAGCTCCAATATTTCATAGAAATACTCACTGAGCTCACTAAAATCCTCGGTGAGACTCACCTTCTCCTCCAACGCCTTATTCTCTGAGTTTGCTACAGGGAAGGCAAAACCTTGATCCCAGCCAATTTCAGAGAAAACGATGCTTGCCATTTTCTTTTGATGAAATTCGATGTCAATTTCACAATGAAGAGTTTGGTCGATAAACGGGGTCTTTCAAAAAACATCCATCAGTTGTACGAGTTGAACTGCCAAATGTACAGACAGTACATATGCATTTTGAAGGAATGATATCTGTTATGTCAAATTCTGGTAACAAGAGTGCTTCTATGAAACGTTTTAAGTTGTGTGACGTCAGTGTCATCAATAAGCATAACGTTCCAAACTCCAGTTTAAGTTTGCGGCCAGTTCATGCCGTGCCACAGTAGCTACACTTAAAAAAAACTCGAAGATGGCTTCCAAATCCAAACAATTTAAAAGGGACCGTTAAATATGAATGTCCATAAGGAAACAAAAACAAATAAAAATTAACGTAGAAGCTTGTGGTCAAATACCGCTGTGCGAGTTTGTCCTGGATTAGTCTACTATCCATACAACTAGGCTACACTAGTAGCTACACCCATTTTGAAAATTTCCCGCCAGAAAATCGTTCAACAGCCAACCCTATTGTAAAATCTAAATATGACCATTTTGAAATGACAAGCTACCAACTGTTATAAAACATAGCTTGAGCTGGTCAAACCATGTTGAGTATGGAGCTGGTCTGAACTGGTCACCCAACGTAGTTGTTGTCACGTAAATTAGTAGTCCATGGCCAGCTTTGAATAAAATCGTGTTATAAATACTGGAAATATTATTGTATTTGGTCCATTGCTGACAGAGCGCACTCAGATATCCGTCTACCCATCCCCACCGAAGCAAATGGGCTACTACCAGACGGGTCGCTGTGTCTCCCTTTGGCTCTGTGCTCTGGTCTCTATAGGTCTGCTGACTACTCCATATAGATTGTACACGTATAACAGTTTCACACCAAGTAGAAAAGCACTGACAAATTACTGCAATAAAGGCACAGTAACATTTTTAGGAATAGATCTCAGCCTCCGCCCAACACGATGTTCTTTGCCAATACGGGAAGGTAGGCTTATTGCTTCGTATTTAATACTTATACTACAGTCGACAGGGGAAGACGGGTACCGCTTTACACGTCCCTTAATGGCGGTCTGCCTTTCATTTGGATTGGATGGATTATCCCCCCATACAATATTGGCCAGTTTATATACGCAGCGCTATATATATATATATATATATATATATACACTAGAGGGCAGCACACATCCACGTCCTCCAATGCCAAGAACAGTGAACCAGTGGACAGGCGATTCCCCTTGCAGAAACATTGTTGACTTTCAAGAATTCTCCCATGGGAGGTGACGTCACCATAATTCCTCCCCAGTGTCCACTCAGCAGACGCACAGCCTCTGACATCACAATCAGGGACTAGGCACAGTGGGCGGAGACACCCTTGCATAAACAGCTCCTGTGTTTATTTTAATAGAAAAACATAACAACAACAAAAAACATTTGAAAATAAAAAAGAAGGAATGATCCATAAATGAAGACAGAAGCATGATCAGGTCTGTGTCTCTGAGTGACCCCTGCTGCAACATTTCAGTCTTTGTCCAAGCAAGCAAAGGTGTGTGTGTGTGTGTGTGTGTGTGTGTGTGTGTGTGCGCGTGCTGCCACTGAGCCGTAATACTGCTGAAGTAGAGGAATGGTCCAAAGCCCAAACTGCAGACACAGATGCGGGGAGACAGGCCGGACACACCAGAACGCTGGGGGCGGGCTCGAGAGCCGTGGGCTGTGTGAGTGACAGCTCGTGTGCTTTAGTGTCATGGCTTTAAAGAGTCTTTCGAGAAAGAGGGGTTAAACACACAGAGACACAGCCTGGGGGCACAGGAGCCCGGCGACCTTTCACCTTTTCAGCACTTTAGACGTTTAGCTAGCCGCCCGGGAAGGTCCGCGCTGTGACAGAAGCCAAAGAGAAACAGACGGGACGACAAGAACACGTAAAAACGGTACAGTTTTGAGGACAAAAAGAAAACATATTTTAAAGGCTGGAGTGAGTCCTCAATAATCTTTCGTTCTTTTCCATAGTCTCTAACAAATCTAAATATCTCTGTTCACCCACCCCTCTGCCACCCCCCTCCCTAACCCCCCAACCCAACCCCCCCCCGCCCCCCATTAGAATCCTCATGGCTCTCAGGTCACCCAGCCTCGCTCCAGAGTTCATTCTCAGTTCACATGACAGCAGGAAGGCGACGCCCCCTCCCCCCCCCTCAGGACTGAGCGCGTGCAGTCCGTCTCACAGGACGGAGAGCACAAGGCAGGAAGTGAGAGAGAGAGAGCGCGTTTCCACTGCACTCCATTTTCACTGTACAGCCCCCTCCATTTTGAGAGTCCTCTCTGTCTTTGGGAGCGAGGGGTGAGCAGAGGTGTCTTCGTGCGGGACACAGGGAAAGGGGGACAGACGGACCCCCCCCCCCCCTCCCATCCAGCAGGCTTGTCCCAAATGGGGGAAGTTCTCATTGGTCCAAAACGACACGCCAAACTTCTCTCTCCCTTTCTCTCACTCACACACACACACACACACAAACACTCTCACACGGTCTCAAGTTGTCTCTCTTGGGTACAGGGGAAAGGGGGCCGTAGGGGGAGGGTCTCGAGGGCCGCTGTGCTATGTCACCTCCTCCTCTCCGTCAGAGCAGTAGTCCCGTCCCTGAGAACGAGGAACAGACACAACGTGAGACAACCAATCCGCATCAGTCGAGCAAGAGGGGGAGGGGTCAGAACAGGGGAAGGAAGGAGCCAATGAGACGGATGGGTCTGGAGGAAGGGGAGCTGGTTAAGATGAAGGCAGCAAGTACAAGCCCCACAGGAAGTGCGAATGTTTTCTTAAATAGTTCTCTCGATGACTAACCCTCTTCGGTTAGTCAGTTAATTCAGTCTCTGAATTCCTCAGGCACCGTTCCTAAACCCCCTCCTACGTGCGCCCTCCTGGTCCCCTCCCTCCTACCTTCTCGATCTTCTCATCCAGCATCCTGAAGAACTCCTGCTGGCTCTCTGACGTGTGGATACTGAGGAGGGGGAGGGAACGAGGTGTTTCAGCTTCCAGAGTGAGTGCAGTCACACACACAGACACACACACACAGGCTGCGTTCACATGGATCAAGGTAGACCGCAAACTGGACATCATTGTAGTGGACGAGAGCTCAATGGTGAAATTTGATAATAACAAAAACAGACATCGATGGATACGGCAGACTGATGTTAAAGTTTCTAATGATTTAACTTTTACTGTGGAATTCCAAACCAAATGTGACAACACAGCACCAGAACATGGAAAACTAGAAATTCATGTTGTTGCCTCCCCTCCAACATAGATAAACAGCTATACCAAGCGCAATCCTCGTATATTTTCGTATCATGTAGGAAACAGTGTAATACAGGACAATCACAGAGCAACATCACCATAGCAACGTATATTTTATTTGCCGTTGTGCAGTCCTGCCCTTTTTCCCCCCGTACGATACCAAAAGTGCTGCCATGAACCACGCTAGCGCAGCATTAGCGCTACTGTAATACCCTGGTGTTCTGCACTGGAGACTGAGGCAAAAGTGGTGAGACCACCAGACCTGTTCCTAAAGCCCTGCAGGTAAACCTCCATATCATTCCGCACACATCTTCAGCCCTCAGACTCAGATTAAACAGGTCCTTCTGATCCAATTATGGGAATAAGGATTAGGCTGCATCGAATAACAAGCACCATTTGCACTCCAGGACTAGAGCTGCCTTGATACCAGAGGCTCTGTGCTGTCTTTAGAAGATATCGACATACATACATACATAACGAAATCGCATACATATTTCAACAACATGTTGCATACACACCAGAAATACTAAGCAACCATGACATACACACTAAAAGCAGCAGATACAAATGCAGATAGACAACGAGAAAGCACCCACTCACTCAGCACACAATTCATTGTAAATGCATAAACACACATGCACACAGACAGACACAGACACACACATACGCAGACACACACACATAATCCCAAAAACTCACTTAGTCTTGTTGCCATTAGTTCCTGCGACCTCCTTTTGTTTTCCCCTGCATGAAATTGCACTCTTCTCCTGAAAGACACACACACACACACACACACACACTTTTACACTCCAAGAACAGTGGAAGCAGACCAGACGATGAACAGCAACACCATAACTCCTGCCCCCGCTGGCAGCCGTCGTTAAATTAAATAAAAGGTCCTCTGCATTTCCAGCTCTCTTTAAACGCCCACAATCAAAACAGGACAGGAGCAGAATCGGTTCACTTAAGGCCACCGTTACCTGTGCGGTGCGCTGGGGTGCCCTGTAGGGACAGGAGGGCACAGGCTCTATAGCCCTCCAGCGGACAGTTTTGGACAGTGTTTGTGTCTTTCTTTCTTTCGCCTGACGGTACCCTCTTGACCTCAGCCGGTCAGGGTCAGCGCTCTGTCATGTCTCACGCCGTTGTCATGACATCAGTGCTACTGAAGGGCACTTAAAGCAGGCTCTGATAAGTGCACTGGGCCACGAGCACTTTGACTCATCAGCTGCCACTGTGTGCGCACTCACGGATATGTTAACAATCAACTTGTGCTCGCAAGTGTGGGAGTAAGTGCGTGCATACTAATGTGCAGCAAACAGCGGTCTGAAGAGCTATGAACCCAGTGCCGGTGCAACTAGGCTTTTAAGCCTGAAAAAATAATGTTCTGGTAAAAATAAATCAATAAAATCCTTAGCGAGAGAAAATCTCTTGAACAACATCAGGACTCGCTTGAGATAAACAGAATAAATTTGTTCTATTTTGTTTCCCTGCATGTTTCCCTGTTTCATATAACTAACCCATCCCCTGACAACCAACCATATAATGGTGAAAAATATCATGCAGTTTTACTTCAAAACAGATTAAATCTGCCACCACAGGATGCCATATCATTACATTTAATCGAGGCCTTTTCAAAGCAATGAACACCGGATAAGACGTCAATAACAACTTGCATGACTTGTGTGAAAAGGAGTATATGGGCTATTTAAAAACGTCACATTGCCCACCCCTGTATGTTAGAGGTCTCACTGTGTAAACTCTCGAGGAGTGTAGTGTGCAAAGAGGGGTGTGTACAGTCCCCTCCAAAAGTATTGGAACAGCAAGGTCAATTTGGAAGGTTTTTGGAAGACAATTCAGTGTCAAAAGATATTGTGTGAGATGACAGATCTGAATTTCAGCTTTTATTTCCTGGTATTTTGATCTAGATTTGTTAAACAACTTAGAACATCACCTTTTGCATCAGACCACCCAATTTTTAGGTGAGCAAATGCATTGGAACAGGTGTTTCTTGTTGTCCAGATGTGTCCTGTTAGATTGATTGGTTAAAAAATAAACAGTTCTGAATATCTACTCTTGGTTTTAGGCCCAGAACAAGCATTGGAGATAGCTTGTACAACAAATTGGAATGTCCTCAAATAGAAAGAAACCATTGATGTGCTGAGCAACAGATATCGAACTGGTTGACACCAGACCTTAACCCAATTGAGCATGCATTTCACCTCCTGAAGAAAATCCCCCCAAAACAAACAACAACTGAAAGAGGCTGCAGTAAAAGTATCACAAAAGAAGAGTGCAACAGTTTGGTGATTTCAATGGGTCGCAGGCTTGATGCAGTTATTGCAAGCAAGGGATATTCTACCAAATATTAAGTGTTATTAACTGTCATTTACTTAAATACTCTCTATGCCACCTAAAAATTGGGTCGTCTGATACCAAAGGTGCTATGTTCTAAGTAGCTTAACACATCTAGGTGTAAATACCAGGAAATAATGAAATTCTGAACTTGTTTCTCATGCTCATCTTTTTATCTCAACCCAAAATGTATTCAGTGTTTTGCAAAAACAAAGGAATTGGCCTTCCAATACTATTGGAGGGTACTGTATGTGTCCACGTGAAGGGAACAGGGTGGAAGGGGTGGGTGTGTGCGTAGGTGCGCATATAGGCGTGTCCGCTAGGCCTCACCAGGTTCTCCTGGTTGCGTGTGTTCACTCTGTCCTCCTCTCCGCGTATGTACTTCACCTCCTCCACTCCTTTCATCTTGTACTCGTCTGGGGAGAGACATTTCAGTTGTGACATCCCTTACACCATGTCACCTACAAACAAGCGAATCTGCAAGTTAAATAACTCGCCCCTCCCACTAGCATTGCCGTGGGGGGAGAGAGAGATAAAGAGAGAAAGAGATGGACAGGGGGGGGGCAAGGGAGAAAGAGAGAGAAAAAGAGAAGGCAGGAGCTGAGAGTTAGGTGGCTAAATTTAGAGCTCTTCAGGAACAGCAGTGATGAACAGCACCTCTTGGCGGTAGAGGAGCGACGGAGCTCTGCTCTCCTGCCACGTTCCAGCGAAAGAGACGGCAGAGGTACGTGACTCAGCGAAGGATGAGGGCGGGAGGTAGGCTGTGTGTTATCGCTCCAAACGCACTAAACTTACACACCCCTCCTGTCCCGCCCGGACACACCCCCCCTGCCCTGACACACCCTCCTGCCCCGCCCGGACACACCCCTCCTGCCCTGACACACCCCTCCTGCCCTGCCCGGACACACCCCTCCTGCCCCCCCCGGACACACCCCTCTTGCCCTGACACACCCCTCCTGCCCTGCCCGGACACACCCCTCCTGTCCTGACACACCCCTCCTGCCCTGCCCGGACACACCCCTCCTGCCCTGACACACCCCTCCCTGGAGGAGGAGAGCAGAAGGAGGGAGAGCAGAAGGAGGAATAGCAGAATGAGAGCAGAAGGAGGGATAGCAGGAGAGCAGAAGGAGGGATAGCAGAAGAGCAGAAGGAGAGCAGAAGGAGGGAGAGCAGGAGAGCGGAAGGAGGGATAGCAGAAGGAGAGCAGAAGGAGAAGAGAAAGAGGGAGAGTAGAAGGAGGGAGAGCAGGAGAGCAGAAGAAGGGAGAGCAGGAGAGCAGAAGAAGGGAGAGCAGGAGAGCAGAAGGAGAGCAGAAGGAGGGAGAGAAGGAGAGCAGAAGGAGGGAGAGAAGAAGGAGGGAGAGGATTCCCACGGCGCCTCCTCATCCTCACCCTCTCACTGGCCCCGCCCTCTCTCCACTTTCCCTAAACCTGCCTGCAGCCACTGCATATCACATAAAGTTTTATTTGTCTCAGACTTTGTATGTGAACCACTCCACCCTACGCACTTTCATAACAGTCTCTCTCCCCCCCTCACTGTGCACTTCACATAAGGGAATAAATGCTTTGATAAAAATCCGTACTGACACGGGTAACACTCAAAACAGCAGAGTGTACCAGGGGGGTATATTACATTACATTACATTACATCAATGGCATTTGGCAGAGGCTCTTATCCAGAGCGACGTACAACGTATATCACGAAGCAGGATTACAGAATCAGCTGGATAAGTTCACAGCATAAAACCCTGAATGGCCGTTTTTGCTTGAGTCCGTGCTCCGGTTTTGAAAGGGTTCTGGGTTTTACCGTGCGAACCTATCGCTCTAACTCAGTAATCCTGCTTCGTGTCTCAGCTGATGACAAAGGATCTTGGAAGGTTTCACCCTGAATGATGATTCATCGGGAGAATCTCAATAACTTGTTAGAAACTTGTGAAGAAAAAAAAATTGAGTATTTGTGAAAGAATGTGATCACTGGGGCCTCCCAAAAGGCATGTCCATTTGAAGCACTTGGTGTTAAGCACAGCGAGGCACCCTGTAGTCCTCACAGAATCTGAGACTGCACTAGTCCAGCTGGCTGAGCCTTCACAATAAACTGCAAAAAGTCTTAAAGTGTTTTAGCCTGAAGTCTTTTTTCTCCTCCTAATTAGAAACTATTAACTTAGCTTTAAGTTAGTTTGCTTGATATTACATTTTCTTACCCCATTGGCAAATCTTGAAATGAGTCAAACTGTCTCATCCCATGTAAGACTAAAATACTTCGAGCGGACTTATTTTTGGTTTTTGCAGTATATTGGATGGCATGTCATTGGTCATGGAGCCAGCCACCAGGGACGGAGGGGAGGGGTTTCAGGTGCAGTGGGGAGACGTGTGGCCTGCTTCTGAGAGCTAGCTGAGCTGTGCAGTCCTCCGCGGTAATTCACAGCCGAGTGGGCGGACTGTAGAAGGAATAGGGGACAGTCACTGTACGGAACTCTTCCAGAAGGCATGTTTGCACGAGCGTGCGCTCTCTTGCTCAGACGGAGGACATTGCTGTGACGGGTCTGGGAATTCCCAATTAGGGAGAAAAATGGAAAATGAAACTGCTTTCTAGACTAAGAACTGATCTTATCTGAAAATCACTGCATGCATTTGTTGTCTTTTTTCGTGTTTACTTGAAAACTTACAAGAGCTCACAACTGGCGTTGCAAGTCGTGCACACACATGTACGCACATGCACGCACATGCACGTGCACGCGCCAACGCACGTGCACATGCGCACACGCACGTGCACATGCGCACACACACGTGCACTCACGTGTACTCACACGCACTCACACGCACTCACACGCACTCACACGCACTCACACGCACTCACACGCACACTCGCTCACACAAACAGAGCACAGTGTACCAGGGAGAAAGGGGGTGTCACGCTTCGCCCAAGGAAAGAAAACAGGCAGAGCTCCAGTGCCCGCGTCTCAACACGCTCAAAAACACACATATACCCAGAGCCAAAACACACTCAAACACACTTCATAAACAACGATATTAAATAGAGCTTAGACTTTCTCTTCCTCCCGTCTGCACATAGCAGCTCTCAGCCTTTCCTGTCATTGTGTAAACGAGAGCGGGGGCTGGGGGTGGCTGACACTAACATTACGCACAGAACGGTACGCTCGCTAACGCCAGCTAACATCAATACTCCTCACAACAATCTGTCGCTCTCCCGAGCTCGCGATTTACAGTGTATTAGGGCTTGCCAGACGCCCTTTTCCGCGCACGCAAACGCGCGTCAACTGGATGTTCCGTTCTGGCCGTCCCAAAAGGCCATTCTGTTCTTACAGAAATAGCTTTTTTCCTAATGGCGGTGGCAAGCAAGTGTGACGATCGTCAGAGGGAGCTAAAGTTTCTGACCTGCGCAACGTTGACTATAACAGGATATAAAATCTCTCTTCTCCCTCTATCCAACCATCTCTCACTCCCTCTATCCAACCATCTCTCACTCCCTCTATCCAACAATCTCTCACTCCCTCTATCCAACAATCTCTCACTCCCTCTATCCAACAATCTCTCACTCCCTCTATCCAACAATCTCTCACTCCCTCTATCCAACAATCTCTTACTCCCTCTCCAACCATCTCACACTCACTCTATCCAACTATCTCTCACTCCACCTATCCATCGATCACTCCCTCCATCGATCACTCCCTCCATCGATCACTCCCTCTATCTATCCCTCTCCCCCTCTATCCAACCATCATTCACTCCACCTATCTATCACTCGCTCCTTCTCTCCGCTCCACACTCCAGTAATAATCTCTCTGTGGCGGGAGCAGGGATTGGGACGTTGCCCTGGGATGGGAGCAGCTTGCCGTAGCAACTGTCACAGCGTTTTCCCGACCCCAGACAGAGCAGGAGGACTGCTGGAGCCTCCCCGCCTTACTGCAGGCACAGATGGGAGCTGAAACCGGGCTCATCCTCCAGACCTCCACAATCAGAAAGAGCAGCAGCTCAGCACCAGTGTAGCACAGTGGTCTTCAACCCCGGTCCTGGAGAGCTACAGGGTCTCACTGTTGCACTGTTACTGTTTACACAGCTAGCTCACCTCACCTGTTACCTGGGTCTCAACATGGTGCTGATGTTAAGGTGAAAACAAGTGTACTACACCACCAATGACACCAAACTGTTTCCCACAACATTAGCTATCTAAAGACACCAAACACTCTATGTTGAAAACCCATGATCTATACAGTGCTATTTCAACTCAACAGTTCTGGGAGCTTTCCACTGAGGTAGCAGAATTGCACAGAGGCAGCGCAATGATGGGAGCAACAGTCCTGTATTGATGAGCACAGTCTTTTCATTAAGCCTTGCTGACCCTGTGTCAACATGGTCAACACAGTCTGTTTCCTTTTGGGGGTCTGCAGAGAGACACACTTATGTAAAATGCCCTACAAAAGGGATGCTATGCAAAAATACTAAGAGCCAGTTTCATGGACGCAGATTAAGCTTTGAGTTTTGTACGGAGAACCTCCATTCACAACAGTATTTAGTCTTGGACTAGGCTGTGAAACGGTGTCTGTGAATCTGGCCCTAAAAGTTTGCTCGGGATGAGACCGTCTGCTAACTGCCTGAATAGAACTGTGCCACCTGCCAAAAATGTAATGTAACTGAAAGAGAGAGTGGCTAGACAAAGACCGAGCATGAAAGCGACAAAGAAATATAGAAAGATTAAAAGCGAGGGAGGTAGCTAACTAGAGAGAGAGATAGAAAGAGAGAGGGAAAGAGAGAAAGGGCGATGGAGCGATAAAAAGAGAAAGAGCGTGGGCGTCAGAGGCCTCCCGTCGCTCATCATCTGCCGTGTCCTGCGCGATATTCCACGCGCTGCTCCTAATCCCTAATCTGTCCCATAATCCCCCGTTCCTCTCTCCCTCACGGTCATAATCAATCTGGTTAACACCGCCTCGCTCTCTCTCTCTCTGTCCTCCGAGACCTCTCGAGTTTCAACCTCCGGCCTGCTGCTGTGGAGAGACCTTTCATGGCGAACACCCTCACGGTAAAAATGAGGACACTCAGGCAAAAAAAGCTTCAAAGCCTCCGTTTAACAGTGCCTCACAGCTGCACAGCATGTCCCAGCAGCACACGTGAAGACTACACACAGTGGTTATGCCTATGAGCTTCCTTCTCAGAAAGGCAGCCACTGTGTAAATCAGTCTCCAAATTAATAATAATAAGCAGCAGTGAAACTGTCATCGCCATTTATAGACACAGAGCGGGAATGTGATTGAAGCATCAATCTTTCTTTTACACCAGCCATTTGCTAAATCAGAATACAGCTCAACCGCAGAATTAAATAATGCATTATCTAAATTTGACACAAAAAAATGAATTATGAATGAACGGTAAATATCTTAACGCAGACTTCCTAGACTTATCCTAGAGTCTAGGATAAGATCAGAGGAAAATTGAGAACATTTTAAAATGTCAGGTCTGTCAATTTCATAATGCAAGACGACATTATTAAAGATGTTATAGCTGTGTCTAGGGATGAAGCCTTCTGCAGTGAGTCAGAACTGGCAGATGACTAGTCAGATCCAGTAAAGGTAATACGATGTTATCAGACCGGGGTCAAATATGTAACCGCTTTGGATTTAAATTATCGTCTGTGCTTGATTGATCATGCCTGGTGCAACCGAGCCATCCAAGAGAACCAGAAGACGAGGTTCGCTCTTTTTGAGAGTAATTCCTAGGTTCCAATACACCAGACAAGCTAGGTAAAGTGTAGAAAAGGGTTTGAATCCAAAACAATGAGGCATTAGACCCAGGTCTGGAGGACGGGCGTGAGTCTGGAGCACTGACCGGTGAAGACGTCCCCATTGCTGTAGGCCTTGCCCCGGCCCTCCTCATCACTGGGCACGGCCGACACCTGCTTAGCAGAGGTACAGCCCATCGCCTCACGCCCTCACCCCTCTGACAAGCATGGCACTCGCACCTGCAGGGGACAGACACAGCCATTTCACATATTACATTACACACACTGACGCAGGACACCCAATACAGACAGACACAGCCATTTCACATATTACATTACACTCTGACGCAGGACACCCAATACAGACAGACACAGCCATTTCACATATTACATAACACACACTGACGCAGGACACCCAATACAGACAGACACAGCCATTTCACATATTACATTACACACTGACGCAGGACACCCAATACAGACAGACACAGCCATTTCACATATTACATTACACACACTGACGCAGGACACCCAATACAGACAGACACAGCCATTTCACATATTACATTACACACACTGACGCAGGACACCCAATACAGACAGACACAGCCATTTCACATATTACATTACACACTGACGCAGGACACCCAATACAGACAGACACAGCCATTTCACATATTACATTACACACACTGACGCAGGACACCCAATACAGACAGACACAGCCATTTCACATATTACATTACACACACTGACGCAGGACACCCAATACAGACAGACACAGCCATTTCACATATTACATTACACACACTGACGCAGGACACCCAATACAGACAGACACAGCCATTTCACATATTACATTACACACACTGACGCAGGACACCCAATACAGACAGACACAGCCATTTCACATATTACATAACACACACTGACGCAGGACACCCAATACAGACAGACACAGCCATTTCACATATTACATTACACACACTGACGCAGGACACCCAATACAGACATACTGACACCCGACACATTGCAGACACAGCCATGTCACACTGACACCCCATACATTACACACACGCTAACACCTAATACATTACAGACACAGGGTGATTTCACACCGACACCCCATACATTACACACACGCTAACACCCGACACATTGCAGACACAGGGTGATTTCATACTGACACACTGACACCTAATACATTACAGACACAGGGTGATTTCACATCAACACCCAATACATTACAGAAACACCTAAAACATTACACACACACTAACACATTACATACAGCAGTGATTTCAGACTGACACTTATACAATGACTACAATATATTACAGACACACTGACACCCGGCACATGACAGACAGCTGATTTGGCACTGAAACCCAACACATTACTGACAATGACACCATCATAAATTACAGACACCTAATACGTTACAGACACACTGACACCCAACACATTACAGACACACTTGACACCTAATACATTACAGACACACTGACGTCCAACACATTACAGACACAGACACCTAATAAGATACATATTGCACACCGATGCCTAATACTCTACAGACACGAGGTGATTTCACAATAAGCCTCTGTACATTACAGACAGCTGGTGCTTTTCCAGAGGCCCTATACGTTACAAACATAAGCTTGCTTGTTCACTGAGGCCCGACAACGCAAGGACTGAAATCTGCCAGCCCAAATTCAGTTATTATAAACAGTCTGAGACCAGGCCCGCTCCACTGTGCGTTCCGTATTCAAGCTGCCAAACAGAGGCGGAGCAGAGCGGCATTAGCTAGCTAATGAAAGGCCCCCAGGGGTCACAGAGAGATACGTCCACGAGAGCTGTAAACAGGCAGATAGACGGAACAACAGAGCGCGGAGAGGAGGAGGAGAAACGCAGGGAAAGGAGAGGGCGGCAGCCCGTGGCTCCTCCCTCTCTGTCCTCCATTCAACTCCCCTGCTTTTGAAGCCCAAAAAGGCGGGGCGCTGTTTACAACCCCCGGAGCACGGCGGCTTGGCACGGACCACAAAGAGGCAGGTGTGCCACCGGGGCAGGGCCGAGAGGGTCCGTCTGAAGCCGGGGATCTTCAAGGCCTCTCAGGGCAGACATTAGAGAGCGTCCCTCGCTCCGTCCACAGCCGCACACTCTCCCGAGAGCCCGCGAAATCTGCGGCCGACGGCGGACTCGGCTCCGACTTCACGAGGAGACAATCCCCCCGCTTTCATCCGCGACCCCCGTTCACGCGTACGGGTAATGACTGAAGCGATTCAGGTCCGGTTGCTCCCTTGCGGCTGTGACAGAACGTTAGCGGTGTTGGCTAACAGCAGCCTTGTTGACCGCGCAGTGCGGCGGGAATTTTAGGAGCCGTGATGGTGTGCTAACACGGTTGAGAGTGCAGGCTTAGTGGGGACCGTCAGAAAAGGCATCAGTGCACGTGTGTTTACCCCCGTCATTGCCAAATGGGCCGATGACAGTTATGTGGCATGCACACAAACACACACACACCCACACAGCGCTGGGGTTGAGACACCGTGTTCAGACATTGCAGCTGACCCCACAGAGCTGTTGGGGCGCGCGTGCATGCACACACACACACACACACACACACACAGAGCTGGAGTTCTGTCATCTGTGAGCTGATGACAGCCCCTGAGAACGCACACTGACCAGCAGGGCCCGGATACAGGCAGAGGCCCAGAGAAAAGGCCCTGGAAACAGTCCACGTTTTCTCAGTGTCTCACGCTCCCAGCAGGGCACACCCTCTCTCTCTCTCTCTCTCTCTCTCTCTCTCACTCTCTGACGTGGCACACCATAGAGCAGCAATAATATTTACTCTAGTAATAACGTCTCCAGCTCGCCCCTGTCCCTGTCCCCCCTCTCCCCTCTGACAGCTTAAATACTTCACCCTGACATGTTAAACAAGCAGGGCCAACCGGGCAAACAAAACGGGAGAAACCAAGACTCCGCCTCCGCCGCGCACGCAATCGCTCCGAGGGGCGCTGGCTGGCCCCCCTCCCAGGGTTCGGCTCGACGTCAGCGGCCCTCCGGCCCTCCTCTACCCCGAACCGAACCCCCACCGCAGGGTGCCAGCCGCTGGCTTCAAAACTCAACCAAACGGCACGCTTGCACTTTTGAAGGTTTGCTGACTTTTGATGGTAACCGCCTAACGGTCTGTGCTAGTTTGATCGCCGCTGAGAGTGTACTGTTGTGCAAAACCGAGCAGGTACATTTGAATTTGACTTTGGGCACCAACGTGTTTTTGCATGTGATTGTGTGTGTGTGTGTGTGTGTGTGTGTGTGTGTGTGTGTGTGTGTGTGTGTGTGTGTGTGTGTGTGTGTGTGTGTGTGAGTGTGTGAGAGAGAGAGAGAGAGAGAGAGAGAGAGAGAGAGAGAGAGAGAGAGAGAGAGAGAGAGAGAAGAGGGAGAGAGACTTGCGTGTGTGACTGAATGAATGAGAGTGTGAAAGAGAGGAAGGAAGAGAAGAGAACATCTCAGGAGGAGAAGCATGTGGTAATGACAGCACAGGAGCGTGTCAGTGCCGGGGCTTGGCTAGGCTAAGCTAGGCTAAGCTTGTGACGGTGGTTTATGCATTTTACAGTGTGGGCAGTGCCACAGCTTAGTGAGTCAACTGCGCGTGTATGAAGGTCGGCGTGTAGGTATGGCGTGTGGGGGTGCAGACTCGCATGCGTATGTACAGACACATTCAAATATTCATAACCTCACCCCCACGCACCCAGGCAGACGAACACAGGGGCGAGAGCGCAGACTACATTATTTATTTGCTTAAGAGACTGTTTCCGGGCCTTTGCTGACCCAGTTCTGGTGACAGATCTTGGAGCAACCCGCACACAGTTTGAACTCACCAGCCTGATGCAGTTCTCTGCTCCACTGCGTTGCCTTTTTGTGGCTAACACGCTGACTCAATGCCATCCAAAACAAACTACCCTGCTCCAACGTCCCTACATTGCACTCACACTTTACACTCCCCCCCCCCTCACACACACACACACACACACACACCTTGAGCAACAGACTCAGTTCCTCTATGCTTCTGCCTGCGGAACCTCAGTGCAGCTTCAGCGGTAAGGTAGATCATGTTCTGCTGTCCTTGTACTTTCCAAAAGGCACAGCACACCTCGCCAAATGCCAGGCAAACCACAACAGCCTCGACAAGCACACTGCAGGTATTGTCAGGCTCCCTCTCCCTCACACATACACCTAAACAGAGTTCAGCAACAAGTTACAAACACAACAAGTGAGAGCCCTTTCCTCTGATAGAATTAAGCCCTCCTCCCAAAATGATGTCATCCCTACATTTCCTGGGTCGCCTTCCAATTATATGGCTTTTTTCAAATACAAAAACCACAGGAAAAAACAGTAGCCATATACGAGGGGTGGGGGCGTGATTGAGTGCGTTTGATTTTGAGAGAGAGAGAAGATGCGAAGAGGGTAAGAGCGGCTATTATTAGATCATCCCAGCCCTCAGACTGTGACTACAGTAGCTCCAATCTGTCCGCTCTTTCGCCGCCGGGACAAATGCCAGATCATCTGGCAGACGCGAGGAGTTAACAGTGGGCAATCGTACGCGCCCATCACATTACCGTTTGCCGTCACAAACGATAGTACGATGGGACAGTTAAATCGAATCAGAGAAATTGACTGGTAAACATTTACAGAGAGAGAGTATATACTGTCTATGCTGTGTGTTAACAGTAAGCGGACATTTAACTTAAACCTGTTCACCCACGCTTACATGCATGACTAGAACTTTCTGAAGATGGTGGTGCAGTAATCTAACTCAGTGGATTTATGACGGTTCCACTCAGTCAGCCAATTCATTCAAGTAAACAAACACATAACTGTAACACGTTTTTACTTAACGATATCTGTAGCTAGCTACACTATTTCTCACCAAAGCACAGCCGCCAGCTCAAAAAAATACACAAGGCCCCAGGTGGGGCTCACACAATGGGGCTGTGTGTCAGCGGCTCTCGCACATAGCGGTGCCAACGACCCGCTGCAGCTGCCGGGAGTCGAGCTGTATATTGAGCTAAAGAAGGGGACGAGGAGGGTGGATAACCGTGGCATATCTACATAACCCGGCAATATAGGCTACTGACACTCAACACTCGTGATCAACACACAGTTAATCAAAAATAACATGCATGCATCAATCAGAACGTACTAAACGTTTCAACTTGTGACCGAACTAGAGAGCCTATAGCCTACTATTTTCAGTTCCAGAACAGATCAATTTTCTCCCACGCATCTCATCGGATAGCCCATTACAATCGAGACAGTGACAGCGATGCCATGATCCAAGTTACAAGGGGGCAGCGCTGTGCTGCTCGGCTGGACGCACAGCTGTGCACAGCTGCGTTAGACACGGCATCGTCGTTGGAGACAGAGATGGAGCATGTATATTTGACAATACACGGTGTGGGTTTCTAATCTCAGACGGTTCGTAGAGCATCACGTTGGCAAAAACGGCGAAGTAAACGATAGAGAAAAATAACCTGCCTGCAGCGCAAATCCAACCCACACTCGACCGAGCAAATGGTAATTATTTCTATCTAGCTGACGACTGGCTTCCTGGCTAGTTTGCTCACTTACAACTTCATTAGAACTGGTGTGCATTTCTACTCCCCCGTTCAAATCTCGCCCCAGTCAGATTTTCGCACAGCCGAGTTATTAGTGCGCCGATCCCCTACCAAGGGGGGACAGGCAGGAAAAAGCCAAGCAATCACAGCCACGACACAGGAAACAACAACAAAAGAAATTGCAACAAAAGAACAACATTAGCTTGCTAGCTCGCTGGCTACTACTACGCAATATGTTAGCTCACAAGTTAGCAGGCAACGCAACTCCTAAACTTTTAAGAATGGAATCAATCCGGTAGATTTCTACTTACCTTGCTGCGCCGGATCAGTTGGGTTTTTCTTTTTGCAGTTCGGTGAGTCTCCAGCGGGTAGACGGGCGGGAGCTCGCGTTGTGGACCGTGGCTCAAACCCCAGCCGGCAGACCAAACTAATCGAAATGCATTCCTGATTCGGTGTGTGTGCGTGGAAGACTGTGAGGACAACCTACAGACCAGAGTAAGTCAGCACAGAGTGAGGCCTAGAACAGGGGTCATATTACTACAGAGAATTGTTTTGGACCGAATTGGGAGCTACCGATTTGAAAAACCCAGTGTAGCCAGTTGCTGTTGTAATGCAAGAAATGGAAACCTCAGCCAGACATAACTATATCATAAATAAATCCGACGCTTAAGAAAATTTGCTTAATATGTTTCCTGGAAATCCCTTGTGCATTTTTGTAAATTAATCCCTTTAAACATAAACATACTAATGGTAAAATAGCGTTTTATTTTTTCTTTGCAGTAGCATTTTCCAGGACTATTCATTTATATCTTCAGTTATTTCCTGATCCATGTATCGCAACACAATACAAAAATCCCAGCGTCTACTTTCCATCACCTCAGTTTTCACGAGAAAAAACAAAAACAGACACTGAATAATTTTACACTTTTATTTAAAACTCATATCCTGCTCATTTTCTTAACCCAGTTGCTTCAAACATCATTAGGCTCTGTAAAACATACATTAAAGTTTAGCAGCAAGGTGACAGGTCTCAGACAAGCTAATCATTTTTTCTAATATGAGTCTATCCCCACAATGGGGAGATTATTCTTCCCAGACTATAATGGTCTTCTTGTCCTGCCACTCTGCTTCACAGTTTCAAGTGTTATCCATTGTGACTAGTTGACAGGACCTGACCTGTTGGCCAAGAAGCCATGGATATGCAACTGCAGCATTTAACAAATATTTTAAGGTACAGCCTGAATTTTACATTTGATGAAAGAAGGATTTTCCCAAATATACCTTTGTGCAACAGTTTAAGTTTCTACCTGTTGCCTGACAAATATGTATCTGAATGACTGCAATAAGTTGTGCATCTCATCTTGTAAGACATGTCATTCATAGCACATTGTGTAGCCATCACGGTACCAAAGGACATTAAAAATATGCTGCAACAGATATCCAATCAATGATGCCAATACCAGCGCTGATACGTGTTTGAAAAAGCAGTCCTTGATTTGTGTACCTATTCCCAGCTGCCTCAGAGGAGTGCAAGAGAGACTTCTGGAAGCTTCTTCACTTGGCCTTGTGGCAAAACCTGATCACTGACATATCTAGAACCAATTCATATACAAAAGAAATGTCACAGTACAGATCTGACAGTGAGTTTCTGTGTACCTAAAAACCAGCTTTCCCATTGTATAAGGCTAGAAATAAAATGTGTTTATTAACCAACTCAGTATACAGCAAAATTCCCATTGCGATTCACTCATTTGAATACCCATTCAACTGGTAAACACTGAAATTTTATTAGCAGCACAGAATGCCTGGTAACCGGCACATACACTGTAAATGTGGAAATGAGAAAGGAAACTAATAGTGTGTTATTACCTTCATTGTGTTATTTAGAAAGGCATACAAAAAAGCTAAAATTATGACCAGACAATTCCCTTAAAATATAGATTAAAATGGGCACTTGAGTCATGTCAAAATCTCAATTTGCCCAAAAAGAGGTGACCAAATTTCAAAGCTAAAATTTAAAATGGTGGCTTAATCAGTGTCGGCCGCAAAAGGCAGTCAAAAAAGTCCACAGAGTGCGAGTCAATCTATCTTCCCTCTGACCAATCAGAGGCAAGGCTCTTGGCAGTTCCTTTGATAACATAAGACACATATGTACACTTGCAGACATTTTCAACTCCAAACAGCTCTGTAGAAGAACATTTTTGTCTGGAGGCGAGCGGGTGGGCGTAAGTGTTGTCTGAACAAACGAGTATTACCCCGCCCTGTGCAGCATCACTCTGTCTGAGCCAGAACTCAGGGACATTTTTACTTTGCGTCCCTGAGCGAGAGACGTTTCCCGGAGGGCCGGTGATATCATCTACCCCCGCGCCTCCGCTCTCCCTTTATCGCAGCGCAGGGGAACGCGCGGTGACATCATCACCGCCGTGGATCGATCGGCGAACCGATTCCGCAGCTGTTCAACGGGATTCGCTATTTAAACCTGTCCCCGTGATCCTGAAATGTATGAGGAAGAGGAAAGAAAGAGAAATCATGACAAAACGACAGTAAGTGAAAGGCGTGCTTCTTGTTTTGTTTCCAGTCATTTCAGGGTTCCAGTCCGTGCCCAGCAGGAGGGGGTTCGGCCATGCATCGGTCAGCAGTCTGTTGAAGGCGGGGGGAGATGGAGGCTATCGATGCTTGGTTCTCTCACCTGGGACCAGGAGGCGGGGGGG
Source organism: Conger conger (assembly GCF_963514075.1). Taxonomy (NCBI): domain Eukaryota; kingdom Metazoa; phylum Chordata; class Actinopteri; order Anguilliformes; family Congridae; genus Conger; species Conger conger. The sequence continues at coordinate 44,507,667 of NC_083764.1, forward strand.
GGGGGGGGGGGCGGCAGCGGTAAGAGTGTGGCCAGAACTATGGGTTCGATTCGGGCTGCTGCTGCTCACCCCAAAGTGTCGTCCCCTACAGGAGCCACAGTGAACTGGCCTCGCAGCCTGTAGCAAGGCAGGACTGTACCCTTGTTAAGAGTTAAGAGGGGGGGAGGGGGGGGGAGAGAAATATGTCAAAGCTCATCCTTTTCCATCTGCTGAAAAGCTTCCAAGTCCTCCTTCCAGTCGGCGAGCAGCGAGTCAATCGATTGGCTGTTAGAGTCTCCATCATCTGCTGGCTCCTCCCCCCCTTCACTGTCCTCGGGCTTGTCCTCCGCGCCGGGCTCATCTTCGCCCTCAGTCAATTCGTCTGGCTCCCCGACAGCGGCTTGGGATTGGTCCACAGGCGTGGAGGGGGAGGGAGCAGCGTGGTCCTCCTCTTCAGCTGTGCAGTCTCCTTCATGTCCGTCAGGGTCTTCACCTCGAGGGGAGCACACATGTGGTGAGCATCAGCAAATTGCAAGCTAGTTCCACACGAACTCAAGACGCACAGATAGACTTTAGCTGAGAAATTGAGACGCATTATTGTGGGTTCCACTTCTACTGGGTTTACCGACGTGCAGACTGCGTAAAGCAGGAGCAGCTCTTGAGCTCAAAGTATGTCAATGTTTTTCTTCACATCACATTACAGAATGCAAATTCAACATAGTAAAAATAACTAATGATTACAAATGTACAAATGTACTTTTAAAACTGTAAAGCTCTCATTAACTACACATAGCCCCAGCTTTGAAATAGCGCGCAAATGTCAGAATATATGTGCTGCTTCACGGACATTTAAACTGCAGAATCTTCTAATTCAATTCAAGTCAAACTTCAACATGATATACATTTCATGAATTCGGCCAGAAAATTAAGAATAGGACTATCCACGTCAAACAAGAAAAATGCAGCAGAATGTAAAGAACAATAATCAAAGGAGCAATAATGAACAATAATTAGAAAGCACAGCAATGGACAATAATCATAAAATAAACAGGTTATTGTGATACAAATTGGTATTGATTACTTCGCAAACTAAATGCTTGATTGTTAATGGAGGAACACAATTGAAACAGATGGAGATTAATGATGGATTTAAAGGCAAGGTTTGAGCCTCCATTTTGGCTCTGTGTCTGCTGCTGCTGTACTGTCAGCAGTCCTTCCTGCGGTTTTTTGTTGCCACATCATGTCTGAAAGCCTGTATTTCTGTCACGTTCAAATATCAGTGAAAGGTCGATTCTCTGAGCACAAACGGCATGTGTGCAAAAGGCAGCTGCACTTTAAACGTGACCGCGAGAAACAGACTGTTATAAAGACCGATCTATGCGTGTGCCTGTGCATGTCCAAATGCTTATTACTTTACCCAACAGTAATGCAAATGTGACAATCTCCCACTAATCTCCTCTTTGCATGGACAGACCTAATTCAGAGCCTCAGGTTTATGTCACTGTGTGATGATGTCACAGTCAGAAGCTGCTGTGTGCGGACGGCACCCGCTGTGCGGATTAGCGAGGTAAACTTCAGGCTTCACCACGATTGGCTAAGATTTTGATCCTTCAGGCAACGGTTCAATATTTGGTAATATCACAAATTTAGCTATGACACGATTGAATATAGTAAGAAATGATCTATGTATATGATCTCACAAACAGATTCCTGAGTGTGCAGGAACTTTTAACAGAAGGATTAAACGGCACTAAATAATGATGTTAAATACTTTGCTATGATTCATAACAATACAGATCGATTTCAGCACAGTGTATCGATTAGATTGGATCGTTGCCCTTTAAACAGATACAGTGAACTGGATCAATGTATTGTTACACCCCTAGTGAGGGTCTACCCTCATACAGTGGGTGTTAAACGGAGGGTGTTACACAGAAGGTGTTACATGGGGAGTATTACATGGTGTGTGTTACATGGAGGGTGTTAAACGGAGGGTGTTACATGGAGGGTGTTACACGGAGGGTGTTACATGGGGAGTATTACACGGTGTGTGTTACATGGAGGGTGTTACACGGAGGGTGTTACATGGTGAGTATTACACGGCGGGCGTTACACGGCGGGTGTTACATGGAGGGCGTTACACAGTGGGCGTTACACAGTGGGACACATCACTCATCCAGTCCACCTCCAACACACAACAGCAGGCAAGGAGGAATAGAGGAACAGAGGTACTTACTGCTCTGGAGGTAGCTGGGGAGGGCTTTACCTTTATATAAGGCAGCTGCTCTTCCAAAGGGGGGGGGGGGGGGGGCAAAGAGAAAGAGAAAGAGCAGAGGAGAGATATGCAGTTACACCAGTAACACCGCCATTTTGTTTTCTGCCCCGGGTCTGCCCCTGCGGAGGCCCGTTCCCTCACCTCGGTCTCTGGCCTTGTCGCTCAGCAGCACCTCCACCTCTCTGTACTCTCGTAACGCCTCCATCAGGATGTTGCCCTCCTTGTGGAACAGGAAGAGGAGGGGCAAGGTGACGTCATCGGTGCTGCGCCCATCCCCGGCCATCTGGAACAGGGGGGCGGTGTCGCTGCTGCTGCCCTCGTTGTCGTCTGCCAATGAGGAACAGAGGGGAGGGGCTGAGCGGATGGAGAACCTTTTGGGAGCGGCCCCTCGGTTTTCGCCGTCGAGGCCGGGACCCCGGTCTTATTCGAAAAGGGCCAGTATGGGTGCAGGTTTTTTGTTTCAGCCCAGACGTGCGTTCAAGATGGCGAACATTACCGTTTGCCAACATATTCAAACGTTAGATAACATTAGCTAACAGTTAGAAAAGGTAGGTAGCCAACAAAAATGGCTGTCAATGGGGAAGACGCAGAGAGAACTAAAGTTAACATTCATTTAGCTGGTTAATATAATGCACTTTAATCAATGTAATATTTGTTCTTACCCTTTAAAAAAAACCCAGGTAAGCAGCTAATCAGCTAGCTAGGATTGTTAGACCTGAGTTTCGTCCATTTGAATTAAAAAGGCATTGTTGGTGAACTAAAGGGAATGTTCATTTAAAATCATTCAACAATATCGGTTTGCTGCAAACATAGCTGTCTTGAATGCACAGTGTCTTAGTGGTGTGCCCCAGCTGCCCCTCACCGATGACGATGCCCCCGATGGCCCCCGCCTTCTGGATGTTCCTGGCCTTCTCGGCGAACATGCACTGGCCACGCTGCAGCAGGGCGATGCGTCCCGCCACCAGGACCCCGTTAGCGAGCTCCGCACAGCCGCTGTAGGGCTCCGCCACCACCACAGAGCCCTGGACCTGCGGGCCAGAGACAGAGACTCAGAACTAGTCCGGGAGCCAAGGCTCAGACGCTGCAGAGAGGACCGGGGGGAGCCCCGGAAGCGCTCACCCCCGTGGTGCTCTTGGACAGGTCCGTTCCGAACTGCGCCGGGCCGGCGGTCAGTACCACTCTGCCGAAGAAGGGGTGCGAGACGATCTGCACGGCGCGGGGCGGGAGCTGCTCCTTCTGCTGCTGGCTGGACAGCTCCATCATCTCCTGCATGAAGCGCATCCCATCCTCAGCAGCCACAGGGCTGACCGCCTGCAGAGGGGAGAGAGGGGGGAGATTCACAAAGACTCAGTATCACACAGTGCTGTTTACCTCTGCACTATACGTGTAGTACATCAGTATCACACAGTGCTGTTTACCTCTGCACTATACGTGTAGTACATCAGTATCACACAGTGCTGCTTACCTCTGCACTATACGTGTAGTACATCAGTATCACACAGTGCTGCTTACCTCTGCACTATACGTGTAGTGCATCAGTATCACACAGTGCTGTTTACCTCTGCACTATACGTGTAGTACATCAGTATCACACAGTGCTGTTTACCTCTGCACTATACGTGTAGTACATCAGTATCACACAGTGCTGCTTACCTCTGCACTATACGTGTAGTACATCAGTATCACACAGTGCTGCTTACCTCTGCACTATACGTGTAGTACATCAGTATCACACAGTGCTGCTTACCTCTGCACTATACGTGTAGTACATCAGTATCACACAGTGCTGTTTACCTCTGCACTATACGTGTAGTACATCAGTATCACACAGTGCTGCTTACCTCTGCACTATATGTGTAGTACATCAGTATCACACAGTGCTGCTTACCTCTGCACTATACATGTAGTACATCAGTATCACACAGTGCTGCTTACCTCTGCACTATACGTGTAGGACATCAGTATCACACAATAGTCAAAATACTGGTAAAAATACACTGCATCCTATAAAAGCAGATATTGCTAGGTAGTTTTTTTGACCCAGACTTGACCCAGACTTGAACCACAACAAAATGTTTATGAGCCAATTTGTGTCGTTTAAAGATAATAATATTTACACAGCCATTGGTAGCATTGCAAGATTCAAAGAGAAAGAGCTTCATTTGAAAGAAAAGTTGAAAACAAGGTGTCACGCTGTAGCTAGCGTGCGCAAGCTGAATAAATTAGAAGATAAATTGCTCCTAGGGTTTTAAAAAATAATATTTGCCTGTCTGACAAATTTTTTGATCAGGATGCAAAGACATTATTTGTAGCTGATTATAACCTGCTTATCCTGATATTTTTACCTTCTTCTGTTACAAGTGTCATAAGAACATATTTTGAACATACATATACGGTTTTATTATTGTGACATTACATTGCATGTCATTTGGCTGACGCTTTTATCCAAAGTGACTTACAGTTGATTAGACTAAGCAGGAGACAATCCTCCACTGGAGCAATGCAGGGTTAAGGGCCTTGTTCAAGTGCCCAACGGCTGTGCGGATCTTATTGTGGCTGCACCAGGGATCAAACCACTGACCTTGCGGGTCCCAGTCCTGTACCTTAACCCACTACACCGCCCGAATAGGCATATTATGGCATTTTTATTTTTCATTTTTTTACTTTTATCAGAATGGAAATTAATTAGTGATTTTGAGATGTCCTGCATTCCAAAGAGACAGCATTCCATGGGCTAGCACGACCACTGACCGTTTACCTCTAGCCGAGTGCAACAGGCGTATGTGTGTGTATGTGTGTGTGTGTGTGTGTGTGTGTGTGTGTGTGTGCGTGCCTGTGTGTGGGCGTGTGTGTGTGTGTGTGTCTGTGTGTGTGTGTGGGCGTGTGTGTGCGTGTGCGTGCCTGTGTGTGGGCGTGCCTGTGTGTGGGCGTGTGTGTGTGTGTGTGTGTGTGTTTGTGTGTGTGTATGTGTGTGGGCGTGTGTGTGTATGTGTGTGGGCGTGTGTGTATGTATGTGTGTGGGCGTGTGTGTGTGTATGTGTGTGGGCGTGTGTGTGTACATCCGTATGCGTGTGTTACCTGGGTAGCGTGCTGCACCAGCTGCACCCTGCCGTCCTTCAGGTGTATGAGACTGACCCCCATCCTCCGCAGCAGCTCCAGGTGCTCAGGGTTACTGGCCATGAAGTCCCGTGCTCTCAGAGGGGCACGGCCTAGTCCCGGCTCGCTGTGGGGGAGAGGGCGGGCAGACACACACACACACACACACACACACACACACACACACACACACACACATACACATACACACACACACACACACACACACACACACACACACACACACACACACACAGACACACACAGACACACACACACACATGCCCACACACACACACATAAATACACACACACACACACACACACACACACACAGACACGCCCACACACACACACACACACACAGACACACAGACACGCCCACACACACACACAGACACGCCCACACACACACACACACACACACACACACACACACAAATACACACACACACATGCACGCACACACACAGCATTTCAAGAATTTGTCAATACGCACATTTAACAAAAAGGTCTTTCCATGTTTTGAATATCATTCACACTACTAATTCACTCTTAGTTGGAGGTTCTTTCCATAACCATTTTCATCTTACAGCTTTCATTACATTACAGTAATTTGCCAGACACTCTTATCCAGAGCGACGTACAATAAAGTGCAAATCAGAACCAGGGACAAGTGCGCTGAAGACCCTAAAGGAAAGTACGGTTCCAAGTCCTCACATAGATAAAACTTGAACCCTTGAAGAATAATCAGATAACTTCCCAAGTTACCATGGTTGGCAGCTAGAATACCACGAATACTCAAATTATTTGCATTATTTTAGTCTTATTTTTATTATTCTCTCAAATATTGATATTGGCTTGAACCACCAACTTTGCCGGTCCCAGTCGAGCCCCTCAGCCACGAGGCTCCAGGCCGCACGGTTCTCCACCCTCACCTGCGAGACGACGCCACGTGGCAGCTCTTGTCCACGGCGCTCCTGATTGGCTCCCGGAGCGTGCGCGGGAAGCCCGGGTCGGGGAACAGCAGCCGGGTGTTGGGGCACGTCCACTCGAAGTTGGAGTCGTCCAGCTCTTCCCCGGCGGGAGGTAGTACGGTGTTGTTGTCAGCAGAGGGCGCTGCCGAGCGCAGGGCAGTGGACAGGGACAGGGGCAGGAGGTGGGCCTCGGTGGTGAAGATGTAGTCTTCCACGTCGAAGGGCAGGTCCTCCTCGTCGGCGAACAGCAGGTAGAGGTATTTAAACATCTCGGCCAAGAAGAAGGAGTCCATACTGCCGAGGGAGAGAGGGAGGGAGAGGAGGAGACAGGAAGGGCAGCAGGAAAGACGGAGGAGAGGCAAGGAAAGTGGTATAATGTTGTTTGTCAGTAGAGTATGAAATCAACCCTAAAATTACACAAGAGCAGACAAGAAACATACACCCATAAAATCCCCAACGCTTTACATAACTCAATCTTCCTCTTTTCATATCTCTCTCTCTCTCTCTCTCTCTCTCTCTTTTTTCTCACTCACTCTCACTCTCCCTCTCCCTCTCTCTCTCTCTCTCCCTCCCTCTCTCCCTCTCTCTCACCGGTCTTCGTGGCTGCCCGTCCGCACATCCTTCATGGCAGCGAAGCCGCAGGGCACGCGGGCGAAGCGGTTGAGGTTCTCCAGCACGGTGCGGCCAACCTCTAGGTAGTATGGGTCCCGAGTGGCCTGGAGGGGAGAGAGAGGGAGAGAGAGGGAGAGAGAGGGAGAGAGAGAGAGAGAGAGAGAGAGAGCACTGCTCAACGGTCTGGAGCTACCCACAATGCTTTACACCATCTGCACAAGGCCCCTCGCCAAACCCGCTCGCATTTCACAGATTCTCAGATTTCCCAACCTCGTTTTACTTCCCGTTTTGACTCCCACAGGCACGGTCCTGTGGCCAACCGTGTCACCCCTCCCTCAGGAAACTACGGTCTGCACGCGCTCAGCGCACTCACTTTGTACAGGAAGTAGGTGCTCTCAGCAAACTCTGGTCTCAGGGGGTGCTGGGCCCAGTGCACGCGGAAGTCTGTGGTGAACGCCTGAGGGGAGACAGACGCACAGACCGTGACGCACAAACGTGAGAGAGAGGAGGGCTGTCAGAGGTAACTGACAGGGCAGGGACATTGAGAAAGTGACAGACAGACCAATTACCTCGGGCAGGAAATTATGCTTCTTGGTGACTTGATACAACATTTCGTGTGTCTCTATAGCGGGACGAATATCTCCTTTCAGGACCTGGGAGGGAGAGAGAGGGGGAGGGAAAGAGAAGGAGAGCGAGAAATAGACTAATATAACAGAGATCAATCTTCTGAATTGTGCTGCAAGCCTCTGCATCAAGGACACTGTCCATAGTCACTTTCTTTTGGATCAATCTTGTTTATTGAAGAAAATCACAAATAAGAGAATGTCCTTCTTCCAGCATCCACCCTGCCCCACCCCCATGGCAACACCCCTGCCCCACCTCCTCCGAGGCCAATTAATGGAAATGCAATACATTAGAATATACTGCTATAGAAGACAGTTAATTACGATACCTCCTAGAAGAGCTATACCATTAGCAGCTAATGATTTCCTATGACTTTTATGGAAAGCTCCATGGAGATGCCAAGAGGGAAACCTGACCCATGAGTAGGGGAAGAGAATGACAGCAGCCTCCTCATTTCCCCTCCCCACATCCTGAGCAGCCCCATCCATGGTGGTGCGGTTCCTGTACCACACCTGGGTCACGTACGTAATGGTTTTGTACTTCCCTACGCTTTACTGAACTCAGTACTTGTAGCGTAGCGGTTAAGGTACATGACTGGGACAAGCAAGGTTCGATCCCCGGTGTAGCCACAATAAGATCCGTACAGCCGTTGGGCCCCTTGAGCAAGGCCCTTAACCCTGCATTGCTCCAGGGGAGGATTGTCTCCTGCTTAGTCTAATCAACTGTACGTCGCTCTGGATAAGAGCGTCTGCCAAAATGCCATTAATGTAATGTAATGTAATGTAATGTAATGAACTTGTCTGTTGTATCAGAACTCTCAAAATGTGGTTGTGTCCTCTTGGTTCGCTCGATTGCACCAGGCAAAATCAAACCGAGCACAGAAGAGTGTCTGAATCCCAAACGATTAGGTACGTGACCCCGGTCTGGCCCGTGTGCCTGGCCCTCCCTGCCCTACCTGCAGCCCGGGGAAGAAGGCGAGGAGGGAGTCCATCCAGGTGCGCGCCGGCATCAGGGGCTTGTGGATGTGCACGTCCAGCAGCAGGGGCGGCTGGCTGATGTACTTCATTATAGACGCGTAGTGCTGGGGTACACACAGGGAGCAACCGTCAGAGGGCACCCAGCTACACCCCGTGGAGTGTGTGTGCAGGATGTTTATAGACCTATTATAGATCTATACCTGACATGTTTACCATTTCTAACAGCTGTCTTAACATTTTAGCTAGTTACAGAGAAATGTATTCATTCTCAGCCCCTCTTCATAGATACATATGAAACATATAATTTTAATTAGGAATGCCCTAATTTGTAGGCCCATTCCATCTCATTAATGACCTCTGTCAGGTCAGTTTGGGAGGACTAGCAGTCAGTCAGCCAAGCTTCTTTACTCCTTCAGCTGAACTACTGCAGCTGCCGCACCAGAGGGGGCGCCAGACCAGCGAGAGGAGCCTCTGGTGACTCTCCTACCCTGGGCAACATTACGGCTAATTAAGCACTATCCCGTGTGACTTCCAGTCACAGCACTGGCAGAAATGATCTTATTTGCCGTATCCAACGGCAACGTGGAGCAGAGGGAGGTGACGGCTGTCCTCATTCCACACAGGCAGACGCAGCGATTGCGTCGCTTCAGCTACTGGGCTAATGAGGGGCAGAAGGGAGAGGGGACGGGGTTCAACACTCACAATGTTGAACCGCTGCAGGAAGAGGTCATCCCCCAAGAGGATGTAGGCCTTCAGCAGGTACTCGTAGTACGAGTCGATGCCCGCCCCAACCCCGCTGTCTGCAGGGACACAGTGGACAAACCGCAGGGTCACGGACGTACGCACACCGCCAGCACCACAAAAACAGGCCGCCCCCAGTCATACAGCGCACGTACATTACGTTTGCTCGTGGTGTCGCTGTGGGTGCAGGTGTTCGCTTTAGCTCAGCGCTACGACGTCTCATTTACCCGATTAGCTGCGGTCTTCAATCAAGACTTTGATAAGTAGAATCAGGTATCTTTACGCTGGGCTAAAAACAAACAGCCTGCACCAACACCAGGCCTTTCCGGATAAGATTGGACACCCGTGACGTGGACGTTCGTAACCGTATCTGACTTGACTTCGGGCTCTGGGCGCTCTCTCACCTCTGCGGACCCACTCCCCAGAGTGGATGTTGATGGTGGTTCCCACCAGGTTGCTGTTCCTCTGTCTCTTCTCCCACAGGAAGTCCAGGGCTCGCCGAGCATGCTCCTGCGTGTCACCCATCATCAAGTCAGGTGCTCATGCACATATCGTCACTATGACTATAACAAGACCTAAATATGTCCAGCTATCTGTACTATGAACCTTAACCGTGACTGCTTGTGGTTCAGATGGAAAAGTGAATAAAACAACCCCGGCTGGCTGTGTTAAAACAATTTCTTCAGGAAACATTTAATGAAAAAGTACTTTTTTTTCCCAGAACACTACTTCTGCACACTTCCCAACAGAATGCGAATTCAAAAACAAGACCGAGTAACAGCAAGTTGTCATTCATTCCTACAGATTTATACCAGCCACAATTCTCTGTATCGGTTTAAACTGGGTAACGCATGTGCATCATCTGCTCATCAGTCTGATCAATCAACGGCCTATTCGCACCTCGAACACGGGGTCCCCAGTGAATCGGCTCAGGGCTGCGAACTCCAGTATAATGGTCCCGGCACAGGCAGTGCAGGTGTCCGTCTCAGTGCCTGTTCGTGTGGCAGGGCCCTGCACACCATGGCGAAGGTTCACCTGTTGGGGACATGCATTGTGCACGTTATTTATGTGAAGAGAACCACCTGATCCCTTCCTTGTTTTCCAGCTGAACCCGTTGCCTGTCTGGGGATCGCTGCTGAATTAGTTCAGGTCTGCTAGTTCTGTCTGTTCCAGGTGCTAATAAAAATTGCATCATCAGATAGGGTACCACACAGTGTGAGCCAGTTTAGCATTGTCTGTGCAGATTTCATTGATGGCTTAGACTGATTGTTTTGTCTGCATGACAGCATGCAAACACACAATTTAAACAAAGCGAATACTATTGTAAACTCAAAATAAGAGAGGACATGAAACCACATCTATGGGGCTTAAGCAAATGAAGCAATTATGCAGTCCGCGCACAATTAGCTGGTTTCTTCCCACCGTAGGCCCACACACCAGGGGTGTGAAAACAGGACGCGTTGCCGGGTGTCTGCTGCTCGGCTGTCTGTGTGTGTGCGTGTGTGTGTGTGTTGGTGTATATGCGTGTGTGTGTGTGTGTTTGTGCGTGCGTGCATGTGTGTTAGTGTATATGCGTGTGTGTACGTGCATGTGTGTGCACGTGTGCATGTATGTGTGTGTGTGTTTGTGCGTGCGTGCATGTGTACATGTCTGTCTGTGTGTGTGTGTGTGTGTGTGCATGTGTGTTTGTGTACATGCGTGTGTGTGTGCACGTGTGCATGTGTATGTGTGTGTGTTTGTGTGTGTTTGTGCGTGCGTGCATGTGTACATGTCTGTCTGTGTGTGTGTGTGTGTGTGTGTGTGTGTGTGTGTGTGTGCACCCACATGCAGAGCATATACATTTTGTGTGCACACAGTACTTGGTTTCTTTTGGGTATTCTTTTGCCTTTTTACATCACTGGCTACAGTATGGGCTGAGGTGGGTCCAGTGAGCATCAGGACCGTGAGGGGTCTGCAGAGAGAAGGTGTGGAGCTCACTCTGGGGTAGGGCAGGCCACTGCTGGTGTTGAAGGCTGGCAGCAGTCTCAGCCCCAGGTCCTTGGCCATGTGCAGCAGCTGGTCCTGGTACCAGAGCATGTGCCGGCCCCCCTCCCTCAGCAGCACCGCCATGGAGTGGCCCCCCAGCAGGCCCCTAAAGGGAGGAGGGGCAGCCGTGAGTGACAGCTATGGACACGCCCCACACTGCAGCCCCTCCCTCGGCTCGTAATGTCACAGGTTGAGCAGGGCAAGTTAGGATAACTCTGGAGTGGCAGGTCTAAATATGTGCACCGACTAACTGCTCCACAAGGAAACCGTACACTCCATGTAAAGCAAAAAACAAACAAGCATGTTTTTATATTTTATCACGGAGCTATTTTTGGACAAGGTAATTAAATAATTTAATGTGTATTCATAATTTATCTGCTAGACCCTTTTCAAATAATTTGTTGCCTTAATGCGGCCATGCAATGTGACAAAAAGTCTCTAAATTTACAGGAATAAAAGAGTGAACATGCTAAGGACAGCATTAGATGAAATGTATTACATTACATTAATGGCATTTGGCAGAGGCTCTCATCCAGAGCGACGTACAGTTGATTAGACAAAGCAGGAGACAACCCTCCCCTGAAGCAATGCGGGGTTAAGGGCCTAGCTCAAGGGCCCAACGGCTGTGCGGATCTTAATGTGGCTAGACCAGGGATCAAACTGCCGACCTTGCGGGGTCACAGTCATTCACCTTAACCACTATGCTACGGGCCACCCCATACGGGCTAAATGCATCATGTAGCATGATAACCTAACATGAAAACTGAACAAGAAATTTTACATTTGAGTGCTTAATCTTGGACTTTTTGAATGGTCCACTTTTGTTTCAGGACCCAAAAACCATTGAAAATGAGTCACTAGAGCGCACGGTTCTTTTAAAGAACACAGCTGACGGAGGCTCACCCTAGCACACGGATGTTGGTCTCAAAGACGGACACCACGACGTCGTTGTCTAGGCGCACGTCTGTTAGCACTTTCCTCACTGCGGCCTCGAACTCCGCCGTCTTGTTCAGGAGCTGAGGAGAGGGCGGGCGAACGGGCGGTTAGAGAGAGAGGAGGCAGGGCGGCCGGAGACAGCCACTCGCACAACAAACATGACACAAACCGTCTTGCCGCCTGTCACTCACCGCCAGGGTGTCCAGGGAGTCGATGAGGGTGAGAGAGAACCTGGAACAGACGGGGGGGGAAAGATGTCAGTGGCTCAGTCAACAGCCATTTCAGCCAGACACGGACAGTTTGTAGAGTTTCACTCTCCGATTTTTCTTTCAGACAAGCTTCACAAGTTGTGTGTGTGCACCCAAATCCCCGAAGACTCAAACGCTGACACACACACACACATACACACACATACACACACACACACACACACACACACACACACACACACACACACACACACACCCACTCACTTCCCCAGCGCATCATCCACGTCCCCACGGCTGGGCTCCAGGCCCCTCACCCTCCCCCGACACGTCAGGGGCATCAGCTCATCTGCTGGGTAAGCATGGTCCTGGTGGGGCAGTGGGGGCATTTTAAAACACGGAGAACACCGAGAAGCTTACAAATGTTCCATTCACAAAGGCATTTTATGCCTTTTTATAGAATGTTCAAAAGAGCTGGCAAGAACTGCCAGACATTTCACTCAAACCCTCTCAAGGCAGCAGAAACAGTAAAGAGAATAGACAAAAGCAGTGGGCTGCCAAAGCACAGAAGTATGGCTATCAAAGGCAAGAAATGTAGCTATCAAAGATGGCGCCCAGTGCGTGCTTGAGAAGTGGGCTGTATCCGTATGCATATTTTGGGACTCAGTGAAAGAGGCAGTCTGCTCTTCCTGCGCCTCAGTTCTATTTGTGAGAATTCAGACAAGTTGCCTCAAGCTATTCCAGAGATTGTTCTTGGGATAGTGAGCAAATAGAAGAACGGTACACACAGCTGAATGGACAAACCCAGAAAGTAAACCGTTTTGCGTTTGCAAAACCTTGTGCGTTTGTGTTTGTGTGGCCAGAAGAGTCTGTGACATACCATGTAGTTCTTGTAAGCGTGGTCAAACATCTCCACCACCTGATTCCTGTGTCGCACATAGGAACCAAGTATGACATTAGAGCTTGCTGGGGATGTGTTAGCATTGTGTTAGCATTACAGGGCTTTTCAAGACATTTCACCCACCCACCCAATCACTCACCTCAACCTGTGCCTCTCTTCAGATGGCATGGCCAGTCCCAGTTGGCATGTGGTCCCCAGTAACAGAAGTAGCAGCTGCGGTAAAGACGGCATCATGACAGGGCTGAGCCCCCACACAGTCCTCATGGCTACAGCCTGGCAGTCCGTCAGAGGGAGCAGCTAAGCAGCATCACACCGATGTCCACAGACGTTTGCTGACAGTCACAGGACTGGCGCTCAAAAACAGTCTCCACTACCTTTTCTAGCACACAGGTTTGGTGCCTTTTTAAGGTTTGGTCCCTAACTAGCCAGATAAAAACGAATATACTATGTTTCGGTAACGTCTACAACACTGCCAATGGTCAGCTGATCCCTGGCAATACAGTCTCTAATTTACAACCTGTTCTACGAATTCCTGTGCACCTTGTCAAATAATGTTTTGCATACTGATATGAGAATCCGGTTATAGGGTGTAAATGTTTCTGCCAAGGACTGCTATTTTAATATCTAAAATGTTCAAGTAGCACACTAGCATTGCGCCCTTGTGAGAGTTAAAATCCAGCTGCGAGTTCATGCTATCCACCATAAAACTGACTGCTCTTTGATCGCCGTATTGCTGGCAGTAGTCAACATAACTACCGTCTTCGGTTTCCGTCTTTGCTACACCTACGTACACCTGTCCGACCCTCACCCTCGTCTAGATTGTCACACGGCACCTGGACACGTTTGTCGACGTGTGACACGCTGGCATACAACCTTAGCTAACACCTATACAAATGCCACATTGTTCTGGAGAGAAATACATGTAACTATACAACTATAAAATCCTGATAGTGATAGCAAATAAGGAAGCCACGTTTGCTATTCGGCTGTATTTCTGACAGCCTCCCGTTTTCACGAAACATTCTATTCCCTGAAGCTGCCAAACTAACGTCGCCAATGTATCGTGCTGACGAGAGTGTAGCCTATATATATAGCAAAACCATAAGCAACCTTGCCTTATGGTCGTCTTTCTCACTTGCACACAAACCACCAAATAATGTTTAGTCAGCGTAACCCATATAATGTTAGCTATTTAAGTAACGATAGCCAGCTATTCGGTTTCTCCAATCCGTCGTCCAATACTTTGGTCTCAGTGAGTGGCACAACAAGACTTGCCGGTCTTTCGTAGCTAGCTAGCAATAGAAAGTAGAAATCTAAAAAGATATTTCTCATTTTAAATATTTTACATGGCTGATGTGACCCAGATTTTGGTGCTTTTCATTTCCTTCTCTCTACTGATAAGTCCCTCTCCCGTTGTTAACCAACGCTTCGTATTTGCTTCGCCAAGGAAACGCAGATTTCCTTAATCCAGATATCCTCTAGCTTCGGCCTTCCAGAACAACTAGGTCTTCCCCGTTGCCACCTCCTCTGTACCCCGTTTCTGTAGATCGCCTGATCCGTTCTCACTTCCCAGTGAGATTAGCCGACATATTTAACAGCTGGCTGCCGCTACAACGACAAGCGAAGACAGTGAAAACACGAACGCTCAACTATGACGAACGTCATCAGTCAACAACAACATCCGCATCCGGGTAAGTGCTCCGCCCTCTGTGCCTCTTGTATTAATCTGAACCTGCTGTCACCGGACCGGTCTGTACTTACTGCACATTATATATCATGTTAATTATGTATTTAAATTAAATGTATTTAACAAGAAATCGTGAACATCGGTTACAAAGGGCAAAACTTTGGAGCTATTGAGAATACGCGTGTCCTAACTGAGATCTACAAACCTCTGCTACACCTGTGCCCTTTGCGGCCTGTCCACGATTAATAATACAAACTGCAAATCTGGTTCTACTGTAGCATGCCGAAATCATGAACAGTTTACTGATTCTCTTGTCTTCCCTGTTGGTTAACTAGTGTTTCATCCCCTACACCCAAGGTCCCCAAACTGGAACTTGTGGAGGTCTATGACTCATCAGCAAAAATGATTAAAACAAATGTTTTCCCTTGATTGATACTCATAAAAGTTATAGAGATAGAACAAACTTTGTTTTATTTACACAACTGTGGGTGCAATATTGTCATAACTTCCATCGTACACATTTATATCATATTCATATTATTATATTTTTAGTAGTAAATGTCAAAATGGCGTGTTACATAGTCACTGGATGGTAGGATAAGGTGCTAAAGGTTAACCAACCTTTAGTGAGATGAGGGACCTTGTGTGGTTTTATGCTGTCTTGAGGTCCCCATAAAATTGAAAAACAGATGGTCATTTCAAAATGGCCATAGTTGGATTTTACCCCAGGGATAGTTATTCTTGATACATAGCCTATGTGTATTCATTTTTGTAACACTGTGAAATAACTAATTGGCTAGTAAATTGTACTTGAATGTGCAAATATTGATGTCTTCAACATTTAAATTAACGAATGTGAATAAACAATCTCTAATAAATGATCTCAAAAATGACGAACATTCCTTCACATTACCACAGTGAGACGCCTCCCAACTTGTGACGCTGACATATAATTGAAGGGGTATTCATGAATAATGCCATACGTAAGAAAAAAAAAAAATATATATATATATCTTTTCTTTTTCTTATATATATATGTGTGTGTGTGTGTGTGTGGGTGTGTGTGTGTATATATAGCAGTTTGATTTTCTATTAACAGATACGTTTTCTTCGCGCAGCCAAATGTCAGAAAGTCATCCACCTAAGAATTCTCACGGAACTTTTTATTGCGGTAATAAAGGTAAGTAGCTACCGTGGAGAGGGGGAAACTATTGACGGGGGCACAGTGCGCATTTCCGGCCAGCTCAGCGCGTCAGTGTTGTCAATCCAGAGCAGAGGTTTCGCTTGAGCAGTCGGCTTGGCTAAAGTTTTCGTGCTTGTCTATCTACTAGATAGAAAACTGTCACCCCAAAATGGTTTTGCTGACGATGATTGCCAGAATAGCGGACGGACTGCCGCTTGCAGCCTCAATGCAAGAAGATGAACAGGTTTGAATAACTTGTTTAAAATAAATATGTTTTAGCTAGCAAATAAATAGTAACTAACTTTCAGTTACCGTAATATGTATCGACCACAATCGAGAATATATCTCAATACAACTCAGTGCTAGCTAGCTAGACCAGATTTTGCCCTCAGAGCAGCAGTTTAATACGATGCTTTCTGGTTGCTTATTGTACAATATTGCCGACATAGCTTATTAGCTTGCTAAAGTATATAGACGTGTCTTACACCGCGGGTCATCTGGTATGAAAATTATTGTTGGAATAGATAACGCTATCTATCTAGCTGTATGAGTTTCCTACCATAGCAGCATACGTGTAAACACCAAACGGAAAAAAATAAACGGTAAAATTGACTAAATGGAATAACAAGTAATTAAAAACTGCACAATTCTATAGACCAGTGTTGAGTATCTGGGAACATTACTCTACGGTCCTTGGTCTTAAGATATGTTAAGGTGTGTCCCTGGGTCAAAAGCCAATCAGAAGATTGAGAGAGAGGGAAATGAAACCGCCCCATATACCTCATTCAGTGTATTTTGATACCACCCATTAGTTATATACTCATAACTTTCGGCCAAAACAATCTGTTTTTTTGTGGGGTTTTTTGTGTCTTGCATGATGACTATAGACTTTCCTTTTTATGATGGATGAAAGCAAACAGGATATTCAAAAGTATCTTTTGTTGACTTTATTCTTTAAAACCTATTGAGGCTATTCCTGTTTTTTTTTTTGTCCGTTTGTGTGATGTAATGGTGCATGGCGCATGGAGCTTGTGTAAATGCCAACGTGTCGTTTGTTTAGTCAGGGAGAGACCTTCAGCAGTACCAGAGTCAAGCAAAGCAGCTGTTCCGTAAACTCAATGAGCAGAGCCCCAACCGCTGCACACTGGAGGCTGGATCCATGGCCTTTCAGTGAGTATAGGATTGTGCCACACAACGCACCCAGTGTCTTAAAATGAGTAAAGCGCTTGTGAAATGGTGTGGAGTGCACTGAGGGCTACATATACTGTATGTGCAAGCTCTTACCCACAAGCAACCCCCCCCCCAGCTTAATTACTACATTTGACTGTCCATTTGCATTGACCACTATGAATTTCCCAAAATGTGCTGTACTTCAATAGCTTGATCGTTTGGATTCATATCATACCCCGCCCCTGACTTAACACTAGATTATGATGGTGGTTAACACTTATGAAAACTGTCTGGCAGACCATAACCCCTGTATGCACTGACAAGAATACTCATGCTTTTCTCAACAGTAAGAGTGTTGTCCAGCACAGCAGCGCTGAATGTCCTGTGTACTGGTTTCTCACTCAGCTATGCGTTAAGAGTACGGAGTTTGCTACCTGGTGCTGTGCGAGATTGGGTAAGAGCGTTGTCCAGCACAGCAGCACTGAATGTCTCGTGTACTGGTTTCTCACTCAGCTATGCGTTAGAGTACGGTGTTTGCTACCTGGTGCTGTGTGAGATTGGGTTCCCAAAGAAGCTGGCCTTCGCCTACCTGGAGGACCTGCAGGCCGAGTTCCACGAACAGTACGGGAAGAAGGTTCCTTCAGTGTCCCGGCCGTACTCCTTCATTGAGTTCGGTGAGATTGCCCCATCATTCCTTTGACATATGCCTCATTGTTCCTTTAACATATGCCCCATCGTTCCTTTAACAAATGCCCCATCGTTCCTTTAACAAATTCCCCATTGTTCCTTTAACAAATGCCCCATCGCTCCTTTAACAAATGCCCCATCGCTTGAAATGGTGAAAACGTGTTTGAAGAGAGGGCAATCAATTGCATTTACGGTCCTGCTGTCCGGGTCCTGACCCCGCCCTTCCTCCACATTTCGCAGACACCTACATGCAGAAGACAAAGAAGTCGTACATCGACAGCAGGGCACGGAGGAACCTGGGCAGCATCAACACAGAACTGCAGGATGTGCAGAGGATCATGGTGGCCAATATTGAGGAAGTGCTCCAGCGAGGCGAAGCCTTGTCTGGTAAAAAAGACCTATGCCTTTTCTCCTGAGCATGCTGTCCTGAACTAATGCTATTTATTTTAATTGAGAATTCATTTCATTTGTAGTAGTGACCTGGTCGAGATGAGCTATGTTCAAATTGGTGCACAACTCAACAGTGTGCCGTTTCATACACAGCTGTAGATATGGGGGAATGGAAGGGACTGCACAGTCAATCACGTACCAGTGAAGACGATTAAATTGAGTTTATCAGCTCAATAGTTTTTCTTTGAATGGGAACCAATGGGACTGAAACTTTTCACGAGTAAGCTATTTTTCTCAAACTAAATGAGCTATATAAAAAATAATGTACTTCTTTAGGCCAAGAACATATTCTGATCAAAAAAATGAGAGGCAGTAAGTTATGTGAAATCGTATCACGATACCTTGAATACATGGTGCTTCCTCATGCATAGTTTTGAAGCAGGTTTGACATCTTTTCTGGAAACTGCTGATGCGGATAGAATGTCAATAGACAATAGTTCATGCTGTCCTTTTTTTGCATGAAAAACACACATCCTAGATTCCCAACACGCTCCCGTGATCATTTCTTTACTTAACATTCTTCTCAAGTATGTAAATATTTATACATCAGAAAGTTTGACGCATGCTGTACTATAACGTAGCTCATTCTCCATTGGCTTACAACACAATTCTTTCAATAATTCTCATAGGTCCTTTGATGACCACAGCAAATTACAATTAATGCTCGACGTGTGCTCACAGTGGACGTGTCCTCTGCTTTCTGCCTTTCCCAGCTCTGGACTCCAAGGCCAGCAACCTGTCCAGCATCTCCAAGAAATACCGCAGTGACGCCAAGTACCTCAACACTCGCTCCGCCTACGCCAAAGTGGCTGCGGGGGCCGTGTTCTTCCTCACGCTCATCGTCTACGTGCGCTTCTGGTGGCTTTGAGAGGGACGGAGGGATGACTGAAGGACAAACTGATGAAAGTGAACGCAGGGAGGGAGGAAGAGTGCAAACATATGCAAATGACAGCCAGAGGTTTCCTGTTGTTCAGATATAGTCACTGTTACTTTTATTAACAGTTACACGGAAGGTCTTAGCAGCGAGTTGAATAAACATGGGTGTCGTTTAATGGCCATACAGGCATAAACCATTGCGTTCTCTGATGGTTTTCCAAAGCAGTGTAGTAGGTTTAAAGGTACTGCATTTATCCGCAGGGCTGGGCAAACCCACACCCACATTGTATAATGGCATCATCCATATAGGCACCTTTAACCTAGCCCTGCTGGAATGCTTAATGGACTATTCCAGTTCCCAATTAATATGGGTGAATGGGTTAAACATTTTGGCTTGACAATTCACCCTTTGTGACAGTCCAACAGCGGAGTTCTTTGCAGTCATCTTCTGTCTATGGATATACTGGACCCTGTATACAGGATTATTAATGTACATGACACTGGGAAATAATTATGTGGACTTTAATAAGAAATCGCATAAAAACTCCCATATACAAACAACTGAACACTTAATTCCTGCCTAATAAAGTGAACTTTTTTTCAGTGTGGACCCAAGGAATCTTCTTACAAAATACAAGCAGGAACATACATTAATGTACACCAGTTCTTAGTCATGCGCGCACACACAGTCTTGTTCTCAATTATTGCGGTGTCCTTGGAATATGGACCGAACGACAAGTCCCTCCACACACATCTACACCACAAGGTCAAAGTCATCCCTCTGAAAAGGCAAGACAGACAGGTGTTAAGACCTCAATCGCATTCACGTGCACGTTTGTCAAATCACTCATTCTGCGACTATTGTTGCTGGTTAAAATTCATGCATTTGCGAGTTGATCACCTGCCATAAACTGGATCTGAATGTACGGTCCTGACATCAGCTCAGAAATATGCAGCTGAAAATCTCATCTGCCTTACCAGTCGCCAAACGCATTTCCTTACACTTCAATGGACTCTGGACTTTATCCTGGCACTAGCAACATTTAGTACAGCGGTCTCCTTATCCATCAGTCGGTCAGAATGACAACCTTACCTCTTCATTGTAATTCATCACATGCTGTTTGATCTTGGAGGAGTCAACCCAGGTCACAAAGTCCTCCATATTTCTGAAAGATACAGATACAACCTTGACCAGGCAACACCTGACAGTGGCATGCTGTTCTACCACTCACCAGTAGAGGGAGTACGTTTTCAACTAATGAGATAAACTGACGAAACGGGCTTCTGTGAAGTACTCTGTCAGGTGAGACAAGAGAAATGTGTTTGGTGAGGGGATCATATCACATGTATATACACATATGGTGGTGTGACAGTGGAACCAGACTTGTAACCAGAATATTTTCAGTTTTAAAACCTGAATTGGATTCAGTTGTAGCAAATCTTAGGAAAATAATAAAGCCAAGACCAAGCTCTTTCTGCAGCAAACAGGAAGTGGGCATTGGAGAAAAGAGAAGTTGCACAAAGGGGCGGAGCCAATTCCTCACCACAGGGCACAACGCTGACCTTTTGTCACCCCGCAGAAAACACGCACGACGAGCGAGACAGGAAATGACGGTCAGAGAGGTGCAAGGACACGTTTAGGCACACGGGGGGGGGGGGGGGGGGGGGATGGACGGTCAGGAGGACCAACTCAACCGACTGACCTGGTGACTAGGAAAGCCGGGTCTGTGATTATCTCCGGTCCGACTCGTACATCTGGGACACGGTCAAGGACAAACCCCTCCTGGAGGTGTCGAACGCAAAGCTCAGTGTGGATCTGCAAGATCACTTCCCTCAAGCCCGTCCCACACCTACAGCGCGTCTCCGTTTCAGGGAAGTCGAGCTGCTTAATCATACCCTGCTTCTGCTATCGCGGAGCCGGAGCCGGATGCCACGGCGTCCGCTGCACAAGCAGACGCCCAGAACTCGCCCGGGAAGCCAGCAGAGCCTCTTCCGCTGCGTGCCACTGTGGTCAGACGCCGCGGCTGCCAGTCTGCCGGAGATTGCGCCAGTCTTTTTCGCGTCTTCGGAGACGTGAGCGGTGTAGAAAGACGTTGGCTTTCGGTGAACTCCGTTTCACCCGCACGTTTCCATGGTTGCAGTACATCCTGCTCAATTTGACAAACCCCTTTCATTTAAAATTTTTCTTCTTTATTTATTTTTTTCAGAACGGGTTCAATTCTTTTACGGCTAATATTACTACACATTTTGGAATCGCAGATTATGCCGGTCTACAGTGCCTCATTTCTCAATGAGCTAGTGACTGTTCAACAGGAGAGGGGAGAGAGAGAGAGAGATTAAGATTAAGAGCACATGTTCACTATTTCTTCCTCTCTTTCCATTACCATAGAGATGGAGGGTGTGTGACAGTCATGTGAAACAAAGCTGACTGGATTAAAATACCAGGGACTAGGCTATGAAAGCAGGAAGGACTCAAAAAAAACTAAACTGAACAGACTGCTCCATTATATTACATTGGCTCCCTGAAAACGTGTGTGAACAGAAGCAGAGCATTTTAGGCGCTTTTTAAATTCTCACTGCCAGCACTATACCGAACGGAACACATGCGGAATCAACTTCTGCACAGTGAACATTGAGCATTGCATGTTTCATTCAGCCTCCAAAACTGAAACTTTGTCAGATGCAAGAGATGATTCAGACTCGGCTTTTAAGGGTTGGCCATTTTCCCATGACCAGCAGTGGGACAGGTGTGCGATTTTCATGCATGTTGGGTGAACAGAGAAGGATACGGCCTTGTTCGATGAAGGTGATGGCCGTCTTTAGGTTCTGAGCCATCCGCAGACTCACCATGATGGTGGGCAGACGCCTCCTAGAGAGAGAGAGATAGCGAGAGAGCGTGAGAGAGAGAGAGAGAAAAAACATTGTAACTTCTGTATCTGAAACAGGAAGCGGAGAAGCCAATTATAAAAAACATTACCAAAAAAACAAAAATAGTGTCTTGGTTAGGCTACCAAATAGTGCCAAGCAGACCCATTTCAGCCACTAAACATTTACTGCTTTTAACAAGCTTGTACACAAAAACAGGTGCGCAAACAAACTCCCAACGTGTCCAGACACAAGTCTTCCTCTGACGCGCATGCAGGTTGAGACGTGTAGTGTCCTTGCTGGCTTTGCTCAATTGAATGCATTCAGAGTAGCATTGTTTAATTTCTCGTGAAGCGCTGAGCTGTGGATTTAAAATGAGCTCATGCGCTGACAAATGTCAGTTACTCATCTATAACTGTTCAAAGCCACTCTGATTTGAACACACCTGATGAAGCACTCTGACCTTTAGAGGTTTATTTTGCTCACCTGCAGAAGGAGGAGGCCGTGACCTTCTCAGTGAGAGCCAAGCTCTGCTTCGTGGGAATGATACCCACACTGTATCTGTGGGGGAAAGAGGTGAAGTCAGTCTCCAGTGAGGTCATCACGACTCATCTCCATGGTTTGAATAGCACACATGGTGCATGGTTCTGTGACAGGGAAAACTCTGGGAAAGCATTTAGACACATATGGCAGGACTTTAAATTAGCCTTGCTGTTCAAAAGCCACCGACTCAGGTTGTGCATCCAACTACACTCATCATCTCATGTCAGAGATAAAATGTCAGAGTTCCATAAGCAGAGGTCTTCAAAATGTCCAGAAGCAGAAGTCTTCTAAATGTCCAGAAGCAGAAGTCTTCTAAATGTCCAGAAGCAGAAGTCTTCTAAATGTCCAGAAGCAGAAGTCTTCTAAATGTCCAGAAGCAGAAGTCTTCTAAATATCCAACGAAAGTACTGATCCTTGGCACTGTGATGCTCCCCGTTTCCTCAAATCAAGCACTGACCCCGCCCCTGCAAACTGTCAGCAGTCCTGAAGCATCAATCAGGACTAGTTACAATACCACTAACGGAGGGAGGGATCGCCTGCCATACTCCTCCCATTGATCAGGCAGCCGCCGCTTCCATGCAGAACTGCACGTGGAAGTGCAGCTCACCAGAGCAACGGACAAGAATCTCAGCTGGTGGACAGAAGAACTGAAAACAGGCCGTTGACTGAGCTTTGGAGGAGACATGCTAGTCTCCACCCTCAATGGACAGAGGACATTCTCTCCAAAACTGAGAGAAAAATGACAAAACTCAAATGAATTTGAGTTACAAATTACATTACATTAATGGCATTTGGCAGACGCTCTTATCCAGAGTGACGTACAGTTGATTAGACTAAGCAGGAGACAATCCTCCTCTGGAGCAATGCAGGGTTAACAGCCTTGTTCAAGGGCCCCAACGGCTGTGCGGATCTACACTGGGGACTGAACCACCGACCTTGCGTGTCCCAGTCATGTACCTTAACCACAATGCTACAGGCTGCCCTACATGCATGCTACCCAAGCTGTAAACTCGTGATAACAGAATTACAGGGTTCTACATGCAAGCGATGCTGTATCATTCATTGCATGCATTGGGTGTTAAAAAGTTTTTTTAAATCAGGGAATAATTTCAGTTTTTAGGAAGTTATTTGATAAAAGCAATGACCTGAGAAGAACTTTAAAGGGCCAATATCTCAGAATTGAGAGAGAACCTTGCAATCCTTGGGCCACAACCTCCAGACCATGGCACACCTGGGTACCAATTAACAGCTGAATTTCCACAAGACCACATTTTCTATTCATAGAAACAGAGAGAGAAACTGCGAAGTACAACACTAAAGAGGTTAGATATGGAACAGGAAGGAAGGGAGAGGAAGGAAATTAAACTGCAGTCGTTCAGATAAGATGGTCTGATATTCAAAACAAACTCCCCTCCATCTCTGACTGACACTGTGAGCTTCACCTCCAATCAGACAGTGATCTGTGCTTAATGTGCGTTTTGTCTTCCCAAAAATGTTCGAGAGCAAGAAGTTGATTTTTTTTCAGCTGATCTATTGCCATTTATTGATAGTATTGGCTGATTGGCTGAAAAATACTAATAAAATAAAAACACCCAAAATCAAAGTGGTGACACAGCATACCAGTATAGACCCCCCCGCCCCCAAACAAGTAGGCTATTGTAGAAGAATGTATTGTAGTGCGTTGCTTTTTGTTTTACTACCATGTTTCTTGTCCTTTATTTCAAGAACACCTTCTCATCCTGTGGCCATAAGCCCTACCCACAACTGATCATAGTGGGGAGGGGTATGGGGTAAGATTCAGGATTCAGTAAGAGTCAGCCCGTTAGCTGGACGTAGGACCACAGTATCAGGGATGCCCTGTTCCAACACACCTCACACACCTGAGTGTAAACACACAGGTGGATCAGCCCACCACTCAGGCCACCAATGTGTATTTATAGGACGCACCCCCGACCCCCCTCATCCAGTCCCGTCTTGTTGCTGAGTCAGATGAGCAAGGTGTGAATACCATCCCAGCCAGCCAGCCAGTTCTGCAACAGCTGGGGAATTTATGACTCAAGAGTAACCCTGCGCCACAGAGGGAGACTCACATAGGGCATGGGCAGACTCATTAAACCCCTATAAGCGCACCACCGCTGGTATGGCCCTATACAAATATACACATCCATTCCCCCTCTCCATCGTTTCTCTACATGCGGCACTGTTAGCACAGCGGCTCGTGCTCTCTGTGCGGAACCAGAGAAGGGCAGGCTGTGGTGTGACCCCAGTGACCCTGTAAAGTCGGCCACTTAAGGAGGGTGAGCTGCTCCACCAGTTACTTTAGGACAACAGAGCAGTGCTAACGGTCGCAGAAATGCATACACATCACTACACCTCCGATGAATGCGTTTAATGTATGCTAATGCTACTATTAAATGCTAACACGGTCAAGTTACCACCACACTCCCCCATGTGCGGGGGTCTGAGCATGCCCAAGTGCGGCTGATTCTCACCAACTCCAATTACACTGTCTGGAGTGAGCTGTATACTGGCGCACCAAACACTGAACATAAACACCAGCTGTCCCTAGCCCTGTACACCACCACATTCACTCAGTGCTGCCAATATACAGCATCTACTCTCTTACTCTGGAGAAAATGGCCCGCCGGTTTGCTCACGGATACTTGAGTTGAACGGAAAGAGCACAGGCAGAACAGCGCAATGACCCATTCGGTGTGATTGTATGGATAAGCTAATATAAAATTAGAAAACATATCCTTGACTGAAACCTTTCGCAAGACTAACCAAAGCAGAAGCAGGCTTCACCTCCACCTTTGGCGTTTCCTTCATTTCTATTCTTGTTAGTTCTTCCATGTCCTCACACTTCTCGCGACCTGTCCCCAGTTCCACTTACAGTTTCTCCAGTAGAACGGAGGTGCTCTGAGAGCGAAAGCCATCTTTCTCGTCCAGGTCCCGGATCTTCCGTGCCAGCTCCCTGACTTCTCGGCTCAGTTTGTTGTACCTGGTGGAAAACGGACACTTCCAGTTAAACTTTTGTGGCTTAAAATCACAGCCCACTGCTCCGTCCATTATGGGTTATGCGCGTTGATTTTCGCTATGGGATAGCCAACTCTCCCGGGATAATTTCAGACGTTTCACATCCTTGCTGCAAGTATTTTTGAACGTAAGACGTCATCGCCTTATAATGACAAATTGTCAACCACATAATTGCTGGAATACGGTCAGGGGCACCATTGCTAAGCTCTAACATGAAGTGGTATCCACATACCCAGCCAAAGGAAACTGTCATGGCGGCCCCCATTACTTGTCGAAAAAATATCGTTAGTAACAGTTAATCAATCTTCCCACTCTCATAACACCACCAAACACAAACTAACAATGTAAAGTTAAAATGTGCATTGCAACACAATTAATCGTATTTTGGTATGGTATTTCGGACGCGTTTTACAACTAGCTATGAGCTGGCTACCATGGTGCTATTACAGCTAGCGAGATATCGATTTGAATTGCAGCTAGCTAGCAAACTGCACTATAATAAGCGAGCTAGCTAATGGTTGTCTACAATAATTAACGAACGGTAATTTGCTGGCTCGCCAAGAGAAAATTCCCAAAAGTCATGTTTGCAAACATGTTAGCAAGACAGCTAACAAGCAAAGTAAGTGCAGCTCACTTGGTGTAGTCCTCTCGTTTCTCGATGTGATATCTCCGCAACACTTTAACCTCGTGTAGGTTGTTATCCACCTCCCAGTTAATAAAATCAACTTTCTTCAGGAGCTTCTGCTCGTGAAACTTCAATTTCCGAACCATTTCGCCAAAGTTCTATTAGCATTAGCTCTGACTGTTGACTACAGCTCACACACAAAGCACGTGGCGTACACTACTTAAGCCCGCCCCTCTGCGCAGTGACGGCAAATACTTTTTTTTGGTTGAAATACGTCATCATGAATTGGTAATATTTTATTGCTTTGGTGCAGTAAATATACAATTGAACCATCATTTTATTTTCCGTTTTTATTTTATTTTGTTTTATCATCTTATTTGTATATTTTATTTTTTCAATTTATTTCATTAAATTGGAAAATTGGCTCTTCATTTACTTCTTGGTGCATTTATGTGGTCTACAGGAATTCCAAGAGGTTCAACGTAATCATATTTCAAGTGCGATTGTTGTAGGCCAGGCTTGTCCCTTAATATAACTCAGCTTCATGTAATTTTTAAATGAACACACAAGAAAATATGTGACTGGGTGAATGAATAAGGCTAAACTGCATGGTGAGCAGATATGTTAATCCTATAGAAGCAGGCAAAGGTACATGGGGAAGTCCAGGTAGCTGCAGTGCATGTCTCACTCAGTCGCACACCATTCAAGGCAGCCCAGGAGGTAGATAAACTCTGAATAGAATGGCTCGTAATCTTTCAGTATATAAAATACTTTTGACATGTAGGCATATGCAATGACATAATCCACTTGGACAGCCTCTGTTTTGACAGGGCTCTGCCCTTGCTGTGACCATCATGTCAGACAAAAAGGTTGTCAGACTTATGAAGGCTGGCAGTTGGCCCGACGTACGCCTTCAGCACATGCACCAGGCACAGTTGCTCTCACATTCCAACCCCTTCTCCAACTTGGGCTTGATGGGTAGCCTCAGCCATTAGGCCCTTAACCCTGCATTGCTCCAGGGGAGGATTGTCTTCTGCTTAGTCTAATCAACTGTACGTTGCTCTGGATAAGAGTGTCTGCCAAATGTCATGAATGTAATTAATGTAATGTTAATAGCCTACAACAGCAGTGCACCACAGTCACAAGCTTACAGGAGGCGCAAATTACATTTTCCACTAGAAACTCCCATTTCCCTCTGCTCTTTTATGGTCCCAATTTCCATCATTTTCAATCATGTCAAACATTTCCAACAAGCTTAACATGCTTAAAATACCTAACTCGCAGGCTCAAGTGCTGGACAGCAATAATCATCTCATTGGATTTGTGCTTAGCATGATGGCCACCTTTACTGTTGCCTCAGTTTCAGCTCATGCAGTACCAAATGAAGAGTGAAGAACTTGTCTGACACAACACATTTTCAAGTTGAAGTTTCGCTACCTGCCTGGGCGAAAGAGCAATTTTTGTTCTGTGCAGTAAAATGGTGAATTCAATGATTCAACCAAATCAAATAATCAATGTATTTCCCCAAAAAACAGGTCTCGCAATTATTGGCACCCCTGGTTTAATAGTTTGTGCAAATACCCCTGGCAAAGTTGACAGTCATGAGTCTTTTCCTATAATTTATGGTTAATAATGAAGGTTAAAGAACACATTTGGAAGGATTTTTGAGCATTCCTCCAAGCAGAACTTTTCATTGATATCTTTGGATTTGTGCTTATGGACCCCCCTCTTCAGTTCAGAAGACATGTTTTTGATGGGATTTAAGTCTGGAGACTGAGATGGCCATTGCAGAACATGGATGTTGTTTTCACTTAACCAGTTCTGTGTGGATTTTAATGTTTGTTTGCAGTCATTGTCATGCTGGACAATCTATCTACTACCACATATCAGTTTCCTGGCAGAAAAAAAACAGATTTTCTGCCAAAATGTCCTGGTCCTATGTTGAATTAATTGTGCCACTGATCTTAAATAGTGCCCCTGGACACCTGGCAGCAAGACATCTCCAAAACATCAATGATCAACCTCCATATTTGATATTTGACAGTAGCTATGTATTGCATTCCTATTTAGCTTGTATGCATTCCTATTTTGCTGCCAAACATGTTGATGTATGGCCAAAAGATTCCATTTTGGTCTCACCTGCTCTTTTTGAGACTTGGTGGTCCCAAGATGCAAACTATCTCTGCAATTCTTAAACTGTGATCCTTCTGGGTTCTTTATGGCCTCCCTCACCGTCTTCCGCACATTACATTACATTACATTACATTACATTATTGGCATTTGGCAGACGCTCTTATCCAGAGCGACGTACAGTTGATTAGACTAAGCAGGAGACAATCCTCCCCTGGAGCAATGCAGGGTTAAGGGCCTTGCTCAAGGGCCCAACGGCTGTGTGGATCTTATTGTGGCTACCCCGGGATTAGAACCACCGACCTTGCGTGTCCCAGTCATTTACCTTAACCACTACACTACAGGCCGCACATCTGTGGGGACCGCACACACTTCCCTCCTCTTCCTGGCAAGTTTCATATGTTCCATATCTCTTTATTATTGCCTAATTGTATTGCAAATTTCACTTTGATTTTATTTACAATAATTTGGACATTTATGGTTTTCAGAAAAAAAACTAGATTACTTTATAAAAACATAAAAACATGAGAATACACATAATGAATAAAAGTATATAGCATTCCTAAATGTTTGAACATAACATATAGATTATTATTAGTGTTGTTTTTTATTTATTTTTATCAAGGGTGCCAAAAATTATGGAGCCCACTGTATGATCACATGACAAGGAAAGTTACATTGTAATAAAAAGTAATTAACGAATGGGTTAAATTTGGGTTTGGGTGAAAATTCATCCGCCTGAGCTATCTAGATCTAGAGTTGAATAAGTACTATTAGAATAGATAGTGGGGAAATATACATATATATATAATAAATAAAAAACATAACTCCCAGAATGGGTCGCCACTGGTGTTTTTACAGATGGTGCGCTTTTTGTAAATATGCTAATTTAACTAAATGTTCAAAGCGGAGCTGTCCAATTAGCTGCACATCCACGCCTAAAAATAGCGGAAGAATACATTTTGCCTGAACTACAATGATGAGCAATAACCAGAGACGAGAGAGACAACTAGCAAGTAGCGAGGTTTGAGCGAGCAAGAAGTTAGAGCGAGCTGCCGATACATGGGCTGTCTTTTTGCTCAGTTATAGTTAAGCTATAAAATGCCGGAAATATATGCTGATAGGAGCAGACGAAAACTAAGTTAAAGAATAATAGCAATTCTTACGTTTAGTCGTAGGGACTCTATGTGGATTTTACAGAAAATATGAGGCAATTACCCGGTGTCTCTACGGGAAAATTCATCCTCCTCGTCGCATACTGGATTAAGCTTTCGGAGGGTATGATGTCAGATTTTTTTGTTTCTTAATTATTATTCATTATTAATACTGCCTTGATTTATATTAATTTCCACCATGTTATTGGCATATTTCTCAAGTTAGTTTGATGTAGTAGTACTAACGTAGAGAAAGCTAACTAACTTGGCTAAGTCAATGTTATAAAGTTATGACATTAACGTTACGGGGCGACGCACCTGTTAAAAAATTATGCACAGTCGGTTGGTTGGAAGTAACTTTAACCAAGTTAACTTTTGATTTGCCTAAATGCCTATCTCTTGATGAGATGTTTACACTCAGTGGTTTAATGCATAGCTTGCTATCCTGTCTAAATACGTGACAACGTTTGGTAGATGTAAGTTCGCTAAGCAAAACGATAACCACGTAGGTTGCAGGGTATCAGTGATTATTCTCCGGGTGGTAATTTTGGCTGATTCGTGCACTTGGCTAGTTTGCTGCTTCACAAAATGAAACCATTAGCCAGATGTTTGATCAGTGCGTCCTTGCGCTGATGAAATTCAAATATAATCCTGCTAACTGTCTGAGGCCGGCTGCTGCAAATTTCTTCAGTGAAACTAGCTAACTACAGACGGGGTAGATGTTGAAATCAAATGTCAACGCAGGGGTATGGCCTGAGCAGCCCTGCCCAGTCATGTTGGAATCGTACAAGATATTTGATGTCCGGCCGCACTTATTTAGCTAGATCTAGCTCGTAGTTGGCTGTCCTAATGCTAACCACTGCAACTAACTTTCTTTGGTTTCAGTTTACGAACGAGCGAACGTTGGCTAAACTTTGTTGCAGGGGCTAACATCGCTAGCAAGCGTTGATAGAAAAATACTGCTCTCCGTCTACCCACCGTGCCAGCTAGCTAGGTACGTTAACTTAGTTTGACTACGTGAAGCCCAACATTACTTCAGTTTATGAGATACCTTGCTAGCTAACTTTAAAATTGTGAAATGACTGTTAACTGGCCATTTCGCTGTCCTAGACTTGTATGTTTGACTGACTATGTCTAGGTAGTTGGACATTTTAGTTGGCCAAAGTAGGCTAATTTGACTCTTTCATAAATTCGCAAATTAGAAAAATAGTTGTGGGGGAACCAGCTTTCACCGCCGCCCAGATGTTGAGAAATGAGTCGATTACCTGGCCTTGTCTGGAAATCCAACATGAAAACAAGAAAATCGAGTAACATTTTTTCATCTCAAAAACATAATAATCCCTTTCTGTATCGAGCAGATGGTGATTTAAGATTTGAAACCGCAACCCAATCCGGTAAACCGCTCTTTACCTACTGACGGGAATCTAACATTGTTCAGCAAGTCAATCATTTGCGAATGCGTGCGTAGAGGAAAGTTGATTAACTACGGTTAAATAGCTGGCGACTTGTAAAATGTGTAGTTTTACATTTATTCATAATATATTTAAATACAGTATATGTTTTTCGTAATGTTTAACAACAGGTGTATAAATATGGTATAGTAATAACAATCTCTGCCAGTGTGTGGGGGGTGAATGTGGAAATTCCACTTCAGCAGAATTGCGTCCACCTAAATTCATTTGGAAAAAACACCAGTTTTATGTACGTAGTAGCCTGTATAATGAAGGCTTGAATACACGTGGTTAGTATTACTTGAAACGTGTAATCAGAGCACGAAACTGGCCATTTACTCTTATTTATTTATTTATTTATTTTTAAATGAAGTTTAGTGAATTAAAAACATATGCATTAAAAACATAAATGATGGTGCTGTATGCTCTTGAAATGTGAAATACTCACCTTGCCTATGTTAGGATTTGTAAAAACAATCTCATTCCTTCACAAGAACTAAGTTTTGTTCAGTAACTAGTTATTTATAATTCTGACTAGACAGCGCAACCGCTGCCCCCCGCCATGCCATTTTGGTTTTGATGTCACACATTTAAGGGGCCCACACGCACAGAAAAAGGCTCTTTTGTAATTTACCGCATGCACTTCCATTTCAGTATGTGATGATGCGGAGTACCCAGCGCGGTGTGTAGAGGATATTCTCCGTTTCGCTACGCACTGAATTGGACACAGTGGAATACAAGTGGCACGTGATTTGTTTTTTTGTGCCATAACAGTACATGGACAAAAAAATTTTTTTATGGACTTTATTACTAGGTGTGTGTGCATATGTACGTGTGTGTGTGGGTGGCGTTCATGCTTGTGTGTACACTCACAAAGCCCAGCTAGTGTGACCGTTGTTCAGCACTAGTTTGTGCCCCTGGTGTGAAATTTGATTTATCTTCAGCCTGCTTGTCGCCCCCCCCCCCTCCCCAGGGAAACAAGCCCCTGTTTATTTGCCGTCCCACTGCCGCACATTGCTGCGTGCTGGCTCTACCCACAGACATTGCCATACTGAAAGGCGTCAACAGAGTTACTCGCGCACACTGCTAGTTATTTTAAGGCTGCATTGTGGCACAGTGGGCAGATCTCCTACTACTGAAACATACATGGGGAGTAATTAGCGAGGGGGGATAGGTCATGGATAGTTCACCTATTGCTGAGTGAGAATGCCTACTCAGACTCCCAGAACAGGCTCAGAAATCCCTAGAGCTGCTGAGGGGGTGCTGCAGGAATGCCAGAACTTTCCACCAGTAACGGCATTACTGGTGCCTACTCCATTTGCTGGGTGATTTCAGTGATGATAAAAGCTTTGTGCCAGGCTGTTGCCAGAGAGGTGAGAGGTTTGGAACAGTCTGTGGTATAGGCATTGTTGATGGTTGGTTAGATTGTTGGGTGGTTCAGTTATTTGATGTTTCTACTGTATCAGAATTGGCTTTGGGGTGGAAGTGGGTTTCGGGGGATGGGGGTAGGGGGGGCGGTGGTGGGGGGGATCTGCTAGTCAGCTGAGGACAGGGCAGCTTTAGGAAACAGGGTCACTTCCTGACATCGTGTGAACAACTTCCTGTCTAGCTGGCTGTGGACTGTACCCAGCACTGAGCCAGACTCCCTTTCAATCTCTGCCTTGAAGGAAATGGGTAGTCAACTATGACGGCATCACATCTGGTGTAGAAGTTGGGCAGAAGAAGGGTAAATGATGTTACCCATAATTCTAACCAGAATCACATGTTGTAGCCGTTTCAGTGTTCTTTACTGTATGGTGTCTGGGGAATTACACCCATGGATTTTCCCAAGTCTAATGTTCAAAGCAGTGTTATGTTGAAGAAGCCTTTTTACTTTTTTCAAAATAAATTTTGACAGTTTTCTTGAACTCCTTTTAATTAAGGCCAAGTAACATAAAGTAATAGATTTCACATCAAGAGACCTTTGGCCACCATGCATAACTACATAAATGCAAGTTCTTGCATTACACTACATGCATTGAACAGACACTTTTACTCAGTTCTACACAAGTTTAGCATTTTTTATAACATAGTACCCTGTTATGCAGCTGGATATACACTGCAGAAACAATCAGATATATACTAAACCAAATACTTTGCTGAAGTGTGCAACAGCAATGTCCTTCCTGGTAATTAAACCTGTGTTTCCGACCCATTATACTAAACTGCTGCCCAGTGTGTGCAAAAAAAGTGATTTTCCAAAAAAGCAAACAACAGGCCTCTTCATTTAAAACAATTTCTGCCTTTATTTTGCTTGGATTATGGCAGCCATTTTGATAAGCAGTTAGTAGCATCCAAAACCAAAACTCAGGAGAGCCATACCAAGGTCACACTATGGCCACTATGGCTCAACCCGTAGGACTCCTGGTCACAGTCAACAATTACTCTGTCAGAATGCAATTCTGCTGGACCGGCCACCCGTGGAGGCTCTAGCAATTAGTCAGCTTAAGTATAACAGTGTGTTAAAACGTAAATACTGCAGCGAGCCAGCTACCACAGCGAGGTTGGCAGCCCAAGGGGTGAACTTCTGATATTTTGGTGGGGGGTGGGGGTGTTCCCAGTTTAGCTTGGGACGTGATCTGAGAAAATAGTCCTATGTTTTCTGCTTTTGTTGCTGGGTCACTTGAAGTTGCCTGCATAGTCTCTTCTCATGGTCCCATCTAATCATCCCCCTGCTGCCCCTTGTCCAACAAGCTCTTTCTCTCTTTCTTCCCCTCTCGCGAAAGAGGACTCGCCACAATCGCACACAAGCTCTACGCATGTTGGGAGATGCGCACCAATGTGCTCACCACGATTGCTCATCAGCACGTGCGTTTTGTGTGCGCTTGTTCTCAACTCTCGTGCGTTTTTCTCTAACACTCTGACTCACATACACACTCACACATACACATGCACATATGCGCACTCATCATTGGGCAGTGACACGTTTTTTGTTATTTTGGTTCGGAAGGATACAGTGACAGTGCGGTTGAAGTGCAGCTTTAATTTGAGGGTACTGTCATCCTCTTAGAAATTATTTAACCTTTTGTATATAGCCCCCACCACCCCCCATTTAGGGCATCAAAAATTGTGGACAGTGTAACATAATTTAGAATAAAGTAATCATTTTTTAATATTTGGTTGCGTATCCTTTGCATGCAATGACTGCTTGAAGTCGCATAGATCACCAAATGCTGGGTATCTCCCCTGGTGATGCTCTGCCAGGCCTGTACTGCCACCATCTTCAGTTCCTGCTTGTTTTGGGGATTTTTTTCCTTCAGTCTCCTCTTCAGCATGTAAAGTTACAAGTTCTATTGGTTTAAAATCCAGTGATTGACTCAGACTGTCAAGGATTTCCCTCTTTTTGGCTGTCAAAAACCCCATTGTTGCTCTAGTAGTATGTTTCAGGTCATTGTCTTGTTGCATGATGAAATGCCGTCCAATAAGTTTAGAGGCATTTGGTTTTATCTGAGCAGATAAAAATATTTCTGTTGACTTCAGCATTCATCATTCTGAAGTGAAGTTCCACAGGCCCAAGCCATAACACCCCCTCCGCCATGTTTCACTGATGAGGTGGTATGCTTTGGATCATGGGCATTTTCTTTTTTCTCTTCTTTCCTAAATGGCAAAATGGCAGGCATTTATATAGCGCCTTTATCCAAAGCGCTGTACAATTGATGCTTCTCCATTCACCCATTCATACGCACACTCACACACCGACGGCGATTGGCTGCCATGACCAGCTCGTCAGGAGCATTTGGGGGTTAGGTGTCTTGCTCAGGGACACTTCGACACAGTCCGGGCGGGGGATCGAACCGGCAACCCTCCGACTGCCAGACGCCCCCCTCTTTCCATCACTCTGGTAAATGTTAATCTTTGTCTCATCTGTCCACAAGACTTTGTTCCAGAACTCTTGGGGCTCTTTTTAAGAAACTAATCTGACCGTTCTGTTCTTCAGCCTTATCAGTGGTTTTCATCTTGTAGTATATCCTCTGTAGTCCTGCTGGTGTAGTCTGCTATGTATGGTAAACTTTGACACATCTACGCCAGCATCCAGGAGTGAGTTTTTGATCTGTTGGGCCGTTGTAAGGAGGGGATTTCTTCACCTTAGAGAGTATTCTCCGGTCATCCACTACAGTTGTCTACTAATGGATAATTGACATATTTCAGTTCACCAGTTGTTTCTTTTCTTGTTAATAATGAACAAACTGTTGACTGCTGCGGTTTTTGCAATGTTCCGGATTGGTTTTTAATTTCTGAGCCTTATGACAGCCAGCTTAATTTGCCTGCCTGCCTAACAAAACACTTCTGTGCAGCCAATTCAACAAATACATGTAGTACCTTAAAATTGCGGGGACCATGTACAAAAGTCGTTGTCATTTCTAAATGGTTCATCCGATTTGGATGGCAATGCCCTCAAATTAAAGCCGACAGTCTGCACTTCAACCCCATTGTATCCTTTCAAACTCAAAGTGCAGAACCAAAAATAATTTGTTACTGTCCAATGAGTTCTAGTGCTCCCTGTACATAATGCGTGCACACACACACACACACAGACACATGCTATTACGTCTTTCGCTCTCTCTCGCCTTCTCACACTCTCTTAAACGCACTCATCGCACTCCCGTACTGTGTCAGATTTATGTGGTCTCGTTCCCCTTTCCCTCTCACATCTGGCCAGTGCTGTCATCGCTGCCCCACCCACTATCTGGAGACGGGGGGCGGGGCAGTGTGTGTCTCGCTGCATCGGAGGGGAGGGGAGGGAGGGGAGAGGGGGGCCCCCCTCCTCTTCTCTTCTCTCCTCTCCCCCCCCCTCTCTCTCCACCTCTCTCTTTCCCCCGAGCGGCAAAATGTGGACGGATGAGGCTTGAGGGTGAGCCAGGAACGTTGGGAGTGGTTTGGTGGTTTGGAATTAGCGTAGCATCAGATTCGGGCGTGGCCTATATCACCGCGCTCTCCTGACCGCGCACCATGGAGCATTGCTGTAGAAGATGCTTCCTCAAAATAATTTTGCCGATTAATAAAGAAAAATGTATTTGCTCAGCAGACTGGAGCATTCCAGTCGCCAAAACTGTATCATGATGTCATTTACAGGCATTGCCAAAATCCTCTGCTTCGCCCACGCAGGCATTATGAGCCCTTCCTGTTGTTCCTCACGTTTTTTCTGTGTGGTTTGTCTGTCTGTCTGTCTCTCTTTTATGGTACTGTTGCCAAGTCGCAGTTTTTGTCTCAGGGCCTGGTTCAAACGGACAGTGTTTTTGTTTTTGTTTTGTAGAATACCCCCCGCCCCCAGACTCTCACAATTAAGATCAGACCCTGAGATAAGAACTGCTTTTAAATGCTAACAAATCAGTGTTCGTTTTAACACATGGATTGTGCTTATGTTAATGGTACTTACAAGGGAATTACCAGGGGTAATGATGATGATGATGATGATGATGATGATGATGATTATAATAATTATATCGTGGGCCCAGAATTTTAAGAGCGAGGTAGTGATTAAGTGTTTTACGGAGGAGAGAGCATGTGGAGACAACAGAAAGGTAACGAAAAGTGGTGCTGCATTAGTAATGTGTGCATGTGCACAGGAATGTGCGTTTGCATTCTGGCGTGTGTGTGTGTGTGTGTGTGTGTGTGTCCGCGCACACGTGTGCACGTGAGTATCCCTCCATTATAGGGAGGTGTGTGTGACTGAGAGTGAGAGTATGCCTACATTATATGTTGATGTTTGTGTGGGTGTGGCATGGCACATGTGTGCCGACTTGTTGGGTGTGTGTTGTGGCACCCTTAAGGTTCAATCAGGCAAAAAGAGTCGTGTTTTGATAACGGCCGGATTTATTAATATTACACTGCGTTTGCAGCCCTGTATTTCCTCTCCGCGCATTACAGCGCGCTGCTGATTTCAGCCCCCCCTTTTCAGTGGCGTAGCAGGGCTGCCCCTCCTACTATTATTGCACGTGACCTCCTGGCCTCCAGTCGATGTGCTTCACGGCGTAGTAGCTGGGTGCATGGCCACCGGATGTCACGTGGCCCTTCCGTGCCAGCTCATAGCGAGATGAGTCCGTTGGCCCTGCCAACTGCTCCACACCGTCTGTCTGTCTGATTTCTGGGCAACAGGAAGCGGCAGCCCACACAGCGACCGCGCTTCCTGTGTCTTCTGTCCCTCCTTGTCACGCGAGCGTGAGCTTCTCTTTGAAAGCCCGGCTTCCTGGAAACCCAGCGCCCGTCTGGAACTGCGTTAGCGTGATCGGACGTCGCAGGGCACCGTCGGGCCGTCTCCCGCTGGTTTTTCCGTCCAGCGGTGACTTCACTCGGGATTTATTTATTGCTGAAATGAATTGCTGGAAGTAAAATCCAGATTTATACTAATTGGAAAGTTGTAAATTTGAAGAACATGTTGCGGGGTGGGATATCGACACATTCTGTCTTGTACACTCATGTTAGCACTTTGTTTGCTCTAGGCGGTCTACCGTTTCTGGAGCTCTCGCCTGTAACTTGGCTCTGTCATCGGGCCTGGAATGTTCCGCAGCTATTTGGTCACTGCCTGTATTGCGCAAGTGTGAGATGCATAACCTGCTTCTCCATCCCCTCCGCACCTACCTGTGCCTAAGGCCAGGCTGAGGGCATGCCCCCCTACTCTGAACCCACAGTCACTGTGAACTTTGAGGTCTCTAAATCATATCAATAATCTATCGGTTTAACAGTCACCTGAGGAAAGGGACCTGTACAAAACAAGCTATCATTTTGGACATATGTGGCGGAGCGACTTTTAAAGTGGTCGCGCCAAGAAAGAATGTAAACAAAATGTTTTAGACAAATATTCATATTTATAAGGAGTCATATTATTGGTGGTTCAAAACCCTGGTGTTGAGAGTAATACTGAGGGCATCGAGGAGAGTGCTCCTTTCTTCTATTTCTGGAGAATTCCTAACGGTTGGCTTTGATTATTGTTTCTAGGGTAGAGTTTCTTTATAGCAGCAGCCTGCATAGCTCGTGTTGGTTCTTGTTTAGTTTTTTTAGGTAAATTGTTAATTTTTTTATTGTCCTTGTGCCCTTTTTCCACAGTTTTGTCCTTTTTAAAAATAAAAACATTGAGATATTTTCAGTCATACTGACTTGTAGCCCCTTACCGTATGTCGTGCTAGCTATTTATTAGGTATTAGCTTCAGTGAAAACATATGAGCAAGAAAAGAATTAATGCTTATGACAAAAGGCTAATATCTGTGCCATCAGTAGCTGTGGTTGAATTAGGTGTATATCTGGGAATGTATTAAAATGCAAATATCTGGATGCCGTGGGCTGAATATAATGGGAGCGGTTGAGAAAAGAACCCGTTGCTCACATTTAATACTTGCAATTGGAGTATTTTTTCCCCAAACACCTCCCCTAATCTGGCTTTTCAGGCCCATATTATGAAAAAGAGAGGAATAAGTTATTGTCGTGATTCGAGGGTCGAATAGTTGGTGATTGATAATAAAATACTGTATACACGGAACTTAAGTGTGAGGTGTTCAGTCTTCCCCTCTGATTGGATTTTACCATTACATGGTGACTGTATAGTAAAAGATGGTAATATTGGCTCTAGTCATCAGCACCGGGTCAGTTTTATTGTGTAACCGGCTTCACTTGTAGTTTTGAGCGATTTCCATGTCTGTATAGCTCGTTGTCGCTCTCACTTTGTCTCAGTAAAGAGGTGTTTGGTCAACAGGTGTTCCTAAACCTGCAATACAGTCAGACCTGGGTCAAATACCTGTCCTGTGGTTTGCAATTTCTGAGAGTATTACATAGGTTGAAATACACCAGACAAGCTCAGTAATGCATAGAGAAAATTTTCTCTCAAACAAACAGACAGACAGCCTGTGAGATTAATGTCTCTGCTTTTCCTAGCTTGCACATTCCGATCTTTTGGCAAGGTTGGAGTTTATCTGGAGACTAAATAATAATAATTGTTGGTTGTCAGCATCATGTCTTCCTTGTTTTTGTCTCCGCCCTTGTGGAAAAGTGTGCATAAAAGTCTTACTATGTGCGTTTCAAATCAGAGAGCCGGTAAGCTCTCTCTCTTTCTATTATTTATTTGCAAATAAATAAGAAATTGTTGTTTTACCATGGATCTGTTTCATCAGACGATGCTCGTCTGTGATATGTAAAAAGGGTATTTTCCCTAACGCTTGAAACAGCGCGTTTGTCGCCCTGGTTGGAATGAAGTGCTAATGCCGTGTCTCTGTTACAGCTCTGCAGTGCGTGGCCCAACAGAAGCTCTGCGTGAATGGAAACTGCATCTCCTTCAATAACGGAACAGGATACTGCAAGTAAGGCCCGCTTCGTGTGATCAACCTGCCGACCCGCACGCGTTTCCTGAGCGGAATGGGGGGCAGGGTGCACCCTTAAGACTCTGCAGGTTTTAGTTTTAGCCCAGCACTGATTCAACTAATTAACTAATCATGGTCTTCGATCAAGACCTGGTTTAAGCTTGCTGGATATCCCCCTCCTTGCTGCTCGGTAGTGCCTCCTCTGGTCAACAGGGAGCTTGCGGGCTGAGGAATCGCAGGGACCGGCCGTGTCTGGCATCTCCATGCTAGTTTATACCCTCGTGAATCAACCGGGCAGTTGGCCGAAAGTTGCTTTTGGAACTTAAATATCTAGGTGGATAGTTTTTTGGGGGGTGGTTTAAATGAGGGGTTCACATAAGCCCCAGGGGTTGTGATTATACAGGTATTTCGGATGCAAGTCTGCCTTGTGGGTGACCGTTTGCTTAACCAAACACCGTAGGAAGGAAAGGCTCACGTGATTATGAAGCCTTCTGCAGGCCTGGGGACACACTGCGCTGAGGTGCGCTTAAGCTGTCAGACCGGTGCGACTGCAGTGAGAGTGTGTGTGCCTCTCTGGGCCACAGGGCTTGTCACAGCGTATGTGTGTCTGTGTGTGTGTCTGACTGTTTATGCGCGTGCGTGTCTGCATGTGTCTGTGTATATCTGTTTGTATTTGTAAGCGTATATGTGCATAGCTGTCGATCATTGTGTACAGTCTGACGGGTGTGCATACGCGTGGGTATATATGTGGGTATATCTGTATGTCTATGTGTATCTGTACGTGTTTATGTGTGTATGCGTGTGTATATCTATATGTGTGTATGTGTGTGCATATCTGTATACAGTGCATCCGGAAAGTATTCACAGCGCTTCACTTTTCCCACATTTTGTTATGTTACAGCCTTATTCCAAAATGGAATAAATTCATTTTTTTCCTCAAAATTCTACACACAACACCCCATAATGACAACATGAAAGAAGTTTTTTTGAAATTTTTGCAAATTTATTCAAAATAAAAAAACCACCTGCGGTAAATTCAGTTGATTGGACATGATTTGGAAAGGCACACACCTGTCAATATAAGGTCCCACAGTTGACAGTGCATGTCGGAGCACAAACCAAGCATGAAGTCAAAGGAATTGTCTGTAGACCTCCGAGACAGGATTGTCTCGAGGCACAAATCTGGGGAAGGGTACTGAAAAACGTGTATCTGTGTGTATATGTGTATCTGTATGCGTTTACGTGTTTATGTGTATATGTGTGTATGTGTGTGCATGTTAGTATATCTGTATGTGTGTATCTGTGTGTATATCTATGTGTATCTGTACGTGTGTACGTGTTTATGTGTATGTGTGTGTATGTGTGTGCATGTCAGTATATCTGTATGTGTGTATCTGTGTGTATATCTATGTGTACCTGTACGCGTGTACGTGTTTATGTGTATATGTGTGTATATGTGTATCTGTGTGTATATCTATGTACCGGTGTGTGTGAGGGCTCAGCTGACGGTCAGTAGCTGGTCTCTTCAGTCCAGTAGGTGACAGGCTGTGAGGCGGTGGGTGTTCAGGGTGTGAAAGAGGAAGCTCAGGAGGCCATGGGTTTGTCCTGTCCTCTCCTTCCTCGGGTGATAGTGTGACTGTGCTGTGCGACAGGGCAGAAGTGAGAGTCAGGGGAGGAAGGAAGGGGCACGTGGCATAGCCCTCCAACCCCCCCCCCACCCACCCACACACACACTCACACACACACACACACACCCACACACATGTACATATACATACACACACACACACATACACACACACACATGTACACATGTACATATACACACACACACACACACACATGTACATATACACACACACACATACACACACACATGTACATATACACACACACACACACACACACACACACACACACACACACATACACACACACACACACAGAGGAGCTTTAAATTCTGTTCTAAGCTTTCTGAACCCAATAGAAGTAAACTGATTGGTAAAACAGACCATTTAAGGGTTGAAGCATGTAAAAACAGGGGGGGTGTTCTTGGTTGACGAGCACTCGCTGTAATGGTACATTCCACAGATTAGAATCGGACCCAGATTCTGGCCCGGTTAGCCATAGGCCTTAATCATGTGCAGGGGGTAATCATAATCAACGTAATCTCTCACCCGGTCCCTGGGGGAGGGAGAGTTTTAGCAGGAGCAATATTCTCTGCGTCATTGAGCAGTAGTGATAACTGATCCATCAGGCCTCAGCACCAGCTGTGCCAGTTGAGTAGTTTTCCCATTCGGTGACTGCACAGCTCAGCCGGTGGGCCAATGAGTGAACAGAACTGATCTGAACAGTGAACAGTCTCTGCCCCATTGTACTCAGCAGTGGAACAGGCCTGCTGTTACGATTGTACATCACGTTCAAAGTTGGAATAAAGAAACTCGCTATTTATGTACATGGAAAATTAGCACCAAGGACAAACCAAGGAAATCGCTGGCCTCTTACAGGACAGGTTGATAACTATCTGGGAAAGCCAGTCAAATGCTCTCCTGGCTCCTGAGTCAATCAGCAGTCACGCAGGTGACACATCAGCTTTGTGTCATGCCTTATGATTCAGCTACATTTGGCTCCATGAAAAAGAAACCACAAAGGCCTCCTTCCTTTGTCAAGCCTGCCTTGTATAACTCATAAGAATGTAAAATGCAAATTAAATGCTAGAGGTGAACAACAAGGCAAGATAATTTGACATACATCTTGGTGCTTTGAAAATGCTTTGGATGCAATCTGACCGTTTCTGACTTGGGGGCTGTTTTGTGTAAATGTGGGAACCGGTTGTGTTTTAATGGAACGGGAGGGGCTGGCTGTCATGTCCTACAGGGCGGAGTGAGTGTTGGGCAGGATTGACAGAATATTTCTCCCTCCAGCCGCAGAGACACTGTCAGATCATAAATCACTATCTGATAACGGCAGCAGAGCGCGAATGACAATCGAGCCTTTGCGACGAACGGCGACTGCCCAGGGTCCTTTGTTTTGAGGATCCTAACATTTCCAGTTTAAACATTCTGTTCATTCTTTTGGGTAAGAGGACTCTTTTCGCTGGTCCCATTCAGATTGGAATGCACACGAGTAAACACAAGAGACCTCAGGCATGTTCGAATTGCCCTCAGCATTAGCGTTAACATTAGCGTTAGCATTACCGTTAGCATTAGCGTCCACCGAAGTGGTGACAAAGTGCGGCAGGCTCCTCTGAGAGGGACGGGGGGTGGTCTCCGAGCAACTCCCGCCCTGAGGCACGGGATGCGCGGCCGTCAGATCGGCAGCGCCAGGACAGCTCCCCTTTGTGGAGGACGGCTCCGGGCGCACGGGCTCGGTAACTCGCGCTCCCGCGGAAAGAGCGAGCGTTTGATCTGACGGCCAGAATTCGCCCGGGGAGAGAAACAGGAGAGATAAAGAGGAAGGTGTCTTTAAGCTGCCAACGAGGTGTAATTGGATAAGCCTGTCACTCCACCATGCTGAGCTCATGCGATTGAGATGCTTCGGCTGAGAAAGGGAACAAGGGAGCGGGAAGAGGGAAGATTATCCGCTCGGCTCTCAGCGCTCGCCCCCGGGCCAGGGCCAACGCCGCCAGGATAAACTCATCTGAACTTTTCATCCCTGTGCCTCTTTATTAGTCTCTTTTATCACAACAGAAAACCTAGCGTGATAACAGGGAACGATCACGTTAGCAATGTATAATTCGTCTTGCTCATTGTTTGCTTCTCTCTGTGGCTCTGCTGGTCTTAAAGTCTGTACAGTTGCAGGAAACCAGCCTAATACCTGAGTTCTATAGATGATACACACCAGGGCTGCCCAACCCTGTTCCTGGAGGTCTACCTTCATGTTGGTTTTCACTCTGTTCCTTAACAAAGCATGCTTCATTCAACGGCTGGAGATCTCATTGAGCTGCTAATTGGTCGAATGAGGCATGCCAGATTAGGGCTGAAATAAAAACCTTCTACATGGAAGATCTCCAGAAACAGGGTTGGGCCTGATGTAGCCTACACAGATTTGCTCATCGGTGTTGTTGAAGAGCAACCATTAAGTATAGTTACGTGCAGTCAGCCTTCAGCTCACAGTAACACTACCTGGAGAGTACAAACGTAGCCAAGTCACACAAGTGACTTTGGGAACCTTATGATGTAATTTCCAAGACTCTTCATTTGTTCTGTGGACTGAGGTACCGCATCTATCGCCCTCTAGACAAGGCAGGTCATGAGAAAGAGGCAGATGAACGTTTGGGTGAACAAAAACAACTGACCTCAGAATAAATACAGTGCCCTTTCTTCGGAATCATCGTCTGTTTTGATGATTCAGTGGTTAAATTAAGAATAAAGGAACCTCTGTGTTGGCCTCAGTTGGTCTTCGATGGCCTCTGCTTCTGACTTCTGCTTCTTGCCTACCGAAGAGGAGTGTCCAAGCTTTTATAAGATTCATACCACAGAGAGATGGCTGCTGTGGCATTCAAACGATGTGAAACAAACCACATCTGCCTTCACTTCCTCTCACAACTGACCAATCAGATGTGATGTCAGAAGCTGAAAATGTGAAGGCCTCATTTTGGGCCTTCAGTCATCTTTGCAGGCTTGCTGCTGTTCAGTAAAGTGCTCGCTTGCCATCTAAAGGGATTTTTTTTTTATCCTTCAGTTGTTTATGTGCCATTAAACAGCTTGCCCCTCGCTGCCAAATATACCTTGTTAGCCAGC
This sequence comes from Conger conger, assembly GCF_963514075.1. Classification (NCBI taxonomy): domain Eukaryota; kingdom Metazoa; phylum Chordata; class Actinopteri; order Anguilliformes; family Congridae; genus Conger; species Conger conger. The sequence continues at coordinate 44,551,942 of NC_083764.1, forward strand.
TCTTCACATGGCATCGAGGGGTAATGTTTAGCAAGCTCACATTGGCTTGCTTGTTAGCTAGCATTTTTGGAAGTTGAGAGGCTGCACTTAGAGTAGTTTTTTGGCAGGTGTTCTTACCCTGACATACCCACAATAGGGCACAGTGTTCTAAGCGGACCGTGGGGCTGGGTTACAGTTCGACAGGAATGCTTTTCCAGCGTTCCTCTCCGCTTCCTGCCGAGTCACTGCGCCTGCGGGAACAAAGCTCTCGGCTCTCTCAAACAAAGCCGCTACCAAACAAGATGGCCACCGACCCGAGCGGGGTTTGCACCGGAGCGCCGTCTGGGGAACCGCTCTCTCGCCAGAAAACCTGACGGCAGGAAGAACGGGCGTGGCTCCCGCCACCCGGGGGGGGACCTGGCACTGGCCCTGAGAACCTGACTCTCCCACACACGCTGGGGCCCCGATCGTCAGATGCGCTATTTACCGAGCAGACGCTCAACGCCCGGTGTGCTTAACACCGCTAAATCCGGCTCTGTCTGTGGCGGAGATGGTCTCCGTCTCACTGGCTTATTCTGAATATCCTTGAAGGGGTGGGGTCAGGGACACCGGGATCGTCTTGTGGTGCCATCGCAGGGCTGAATGTCTGCTGAATAAATAGAATGACTGTGCGGTCACACCCCTCATTAAGCCAATTCCCAGGGCTGTGTGTTGGGATTATAGGTGCTGTGTGGGAGGTAGGGAGTTTGTCTGTTTTGTCAGTCTGTCTGTTCGTGGGAGAGTGCGACTTTGTGAACTCCAGCCTCTTTCTCAGGGTCTTCATCCCCTGGAAGGTGTGGTTGGTTCACATGGCAGCCACACTGATTGTGGGACATAATTTGAATATTTTTGAATGCCCGATTTTTCTCATCGTTTTGGAATCTTCAGTTGTATTTATCAGTGCAAACTGTCAAGACCGAAGAATTCAGAAAAAAACAGAATTCGCTCTTCGTCGAAGCTCCGCAGATCATGTGTCTGGCATGTGCAGGCGTTAGTCTGAGGGAAGGCTCGTCATGTGCAGCTTAGTAGGAGGACTTGCAGGCCCATGTTGACCAGCGGGGGTCACTACTGCAGGATGGGACTCCCGGCCTACTGAAACCCTTCCACCCCCAGGCGACGCTTGAACCCTTGCCCTGCTGCTAGCCACCGTTGGCAGTAGCTCGGTCCGCAATTGATACCTGACCATGGAGCCCATCCATGCACTGGAACTGTGCCTTAACACGATGAGCCACCCTCCAGCTGCAATTCATTGGTTTTTCTTAAGATGTACATTTACTGCCCCCAGTGCCGTCATGTTAAAAGGTGGCTGTCATAAATTAACTGGAAATTATCTTTGATTTAGTAGTCATATTACACTCTAATTGAGCACAGCCTATCAGTGCCAGATGCATGCCCGCACACAACTTGTCTCTGTCCCTCACACACACTCCTACCCCTTCATTATCTCTCTCCCAAACGCGCACAAACACACACACGTATACACACTCATACATTGCACACACACACACAAACACGCACACATATACATAGACACTCATACATTACACACACACACAGGCACACACAAACGCACACACGTATACATACACACTCATACATTACACACACACACACATACACACTCATAGATTACACACACTGCACACACACACACACACACACACACACACATATACATACACACTCATACATTACGCACACACATATACATACACACTCATACATTACACACACACACACACATGCACACACATACATTACACACACACACACACACACACACACACACACACACTGTCTGACAGGAGCATGGGGAATGTGGAGACCGGGCTATAATCCCAGGGCTTGCATATGAGACAAACACAAGGCTGGCTCTGGACATGCTGATGTGAAGTCATCCTCGCTCACGTGCTGCACATTAAGCCAAACTCCTGCGCTTCTACAAGCTCTATTTACTGTCTGCTTAAGGCTAAACTAGTAAAGCATGCTACTGCACCTTTCCCAAGAGGGTGTGTGTCTGTCTGTCTGTATGTGTGTGTGTGCATGTGGGTGGGTGTGCGTGTGTGCATGTGTACACTCCCAACTGTATGAACAGGATAGAGTGTTACATATACCATTGAGATGTTTGACATTTCATCATAATACCATTTAATAATACAAGATCATCTTCAGTTTTTAATTTAATGCCTTAACGATGTACTAATATAACACTATTGCACTATATATTCTCTCTTGCACCCAAGCTTCAAGTAGCAGGTGTGAATCACCACAACCTTTGTACAACTATTTAAAAAGTGTATTTTGTAAAAAGCTAAAAGGAGCCTCACCATCTGTTGGAACGGTGTTATGATGACATGACGAATGAACAGCAGTCAGGTTAAGCGCTCCCGGCTGCAGACTGTACGAGGTGAAAGGTGAAAAATGTGAACGTATATCACGCTCTCTCACGTTCTCCATGGTACGGACCGCAAAGAGAAGCTGGGCGAATGCACGGGGATGCGTTTCCTGATGGCTCTGGGATAAGCATGTGATCCAGACCACACAGCGAACTCTTGCCCCCCCCCCCCCCCCCTCTTTCTTTCACCGCTGCCCTGGTCTTCCTACAATCGGCCCTTTCTCTTTTTCACTTTCACTCCTTCACTACTCCTTTCTCTCCCCCTTCATGTGCTAGCTGTTGTTTCATCTCTGGTATGAACGCTGGTTGACTCTGTAGTGGGGTGGGGGGTAGGGGGGTGTATAAAATGGAAGCTGTACTTGGAGTCCAGGGATACATTTTTGGCTCAAATTAGCTTGTTGGTTAGTAGAGTTGGCTAAAGGTAGAAACAATAACTGTTATTGGTTCAGGAGCTTGATGGCATTTTAAGTAAAACTGATGTCGTCTACATAAAGGCATCCCATAAACCATTAGCGGACCATGTTACAGTGTTTTACTGTAACTTTTATTCCTTTAAACTTTGTTGGTGAGACAGTGTGGTATTTCATGAGTGACATTTACATTTTCAAAATATCGTTGAAAACCAATTTGCTTAGCTAGTTAGCTGCGCTAACTGTAATTTGAATTTGGCAGCATGAGATGTCTGTGAAGGCTGACGCTTCTCATTGGACTCTTGACTGGTTTTGAATGGGGGGGTACTGCATTATTGATGTGATTTTGTGTCGCACTGCTGCGGCTATATGGAAATGCTAGCTCTACGTTAGGCTATTTGCATTTAACTGGTTTGTCCTCTCTTTTTTTCCCAGAAAAAGTCCAGATGGCACCGGTTTGCTTTCTCTCTGAGAAAATCTGAAAGCTCTCTCTCTCAGGGACATTTTGTAAAGACGGTCAAAACTATTTCCAGCAACGTGACCATTGCTTCACCACGCTCTCTTTTTTCGTCATACTAATTGTTTCAGTATTTTCCTATTTTTAGTAGGGTTGGAGTAGGGCACGTAGGTGGAGATGGATTTTAATAGGGGATGTAGGTGGAGATGGGTTGATGTAGGGCATGTAGGTTGAGGTAGGGGTGGAGTAGGAGCTGTAGGTGGAGTAGTTGAGGTAGGGGTGGAGTAGGGGCTGTAGGTGGAGTAGGAGCTGTAGGTGGAGTAGTTGAGGTAGGGGTGGAGTAGGGGCTGTAGGTGGAGTAGGGGTGAAGTAGTTGAGGTAGGGGTGGAGAAGGGGCTGTAGGTGGTATAGTTAAGGTAGGGGTGGAGCAGTTGAGGTAGGGGTGGAGTAGGGGCTGTAGGTGGAGTAGGGGTGGAGTAGTTGAGGTAGGGGTGGAGTAGGAGCTGTAGGTGGAGTAGGGGTGGAGTAGTTGAGGTAGGGGTGGAGTAGGAGCTGTAGGTGGAGTGGTTGGGGTAGGGGTGGAGCAGGGGCTGTTGGTGGAGTAGGGTTCGAGTAGGAGCTGTAGATGGTATAGTTGAGCTAGGGGTGGAGTGGTTGAGGTAGGGGTGGAGTAGGAGCTGTAGGTGGAGTAGAGGTGGAGTAGTTGAGGTAGGGGTGGAGTAGGAGCTGTAGGTGGGGTGACAGCTATAGGTAGCTCTGGGCATGATTGTGGCAGTAAGGGGATTTTATGAGTGTTTATGGTCACATTGAGCCTGATGCTGAGTGCTGATTTCACACACACACACACACACACACACACACACACACACACACACACACACACACACACACACACACACACACACACACACACACACACACACACACACACACACACACACACACACACACACACACACACACACTCTCTGTTAGCCTGGCTGTGCTCAGAACATGTGTGCTAGAGAGCGAGGGAGAGGGGCAGAGACGCACAGGATCTCAGTTTTTCTGTAACATTAGAAATAAAAACATTGGTCAAGAGGGGAATTTCCTTGTAAGGGAAGCAGCAGAACAAATCTCCCATTGCGCCATAAAGGAGAACAAAGCTTTCGCAATTTCGTTTCTTGATATGTTTGCGTTTCGGACGCTGGCCTGCGCAGGAACACATTTCCTTCAGACAGGAAATTGAAATTGATTAGGTGTGTTCGTTTTTTGGCAGTCAGGGAGGGGGGGAGAAGACGTGACGCGGGGCAGGCCACTTTAAGGGTCCCTGGAGGGCGCCTTCCCCCACCCCTTCCCCACGCCCCCTCACGCCTGATCCCAGGCCCTGCACACTGGGGGCAGTGAGTCAGCACTATGTCCAGCACAGCCAAAGGACTGACTCAGAGTCAGCGAGGGCGGTGGGCTTTAATGAGAAGCAGCTGCCGTAACCTGGAAACCGTGGGGCGCTGGAATAAGATGGGCGGGGGTTCCCCCCGCGTGGGCGTGACTCTGGGGGGACTGTGATGTGGAGTGAGGTTTGAGTCCAGAGCAAAGGGCGGGGAGAGGGGGCAGAGAGAGCCTCAATGAAGGGGTCCAGTGATGTGTATGTGTGTATGTGTGTATGTGTGTATGTGTGTGTGTGTGTGTGTGTGTGTGTGTGTGTGTGTGTGTGTGTGTGTGTCTGTGTGTGTGTCTGTGTCTGTGTCTGTGTCTGTGTCTGTCTGTCTGTCTGTCTGTCTGTCTGTCTGTCTGTCTATGTGTGTGTGTGTATGTGTGTGTGTGTGTGTGTGTGTGTGTGTATGTGTATGTCTGTGTCTGTGTCTGTATCTGTGTGTGTGTGTATGTATGTATGTGTATGTGTGTGTCTGTATCTGTATCTGTGTGTGTGTGTGTGTGTATATATGTGTGTGTGTGTGTATGTATATGTGTGTGTGTGTCTGTGTATGTATATGTGTGTGTGTGTATGTGTATGTGTGTGTCTGTATCTGTATCTGTGTGTGTGTGTGTGTGTGTGTGTGTATGTGTGTGTGTTCTACTCTTGGAGTGACATCAGCAATTACTTGGATGTGTCAGAGGTGCTTGGTAATCACATGGTTTAATTACTGGATCTTTAGTACAGAAAGATGATTTTACATTATCGTACAAATGAAAACAGCAACCAAGTTTCCATACGCATGGATGCACACAGATGTCAGTTTAGGAAAAATGTTAAAAATTGTATTAAAAAAAAAAAAAAAATTAGTTTTACTAAGCTGAAATAGTTTAGTATTTAGCTCATATGAGTCTCTGTATAGCTGTGTATAGCTTTGTGGGTTTGGCTGGTAAGAGAGACAAGGATAAATACAAAATTAAATGTCAGATGACTATGATTAGGCTATTTCTGAGCATGAAATTTACACTGAATTCACAGAATCGCTGTTCTGTATCTTATCCACAGCACATGAACACAGAAACACTCATACTCGTATGAAATCTGTAGAGCGCGGGTGAGATCTAGATTGAGTTAGCCCTGCTGCGCTTGTGTGGGTTCAGTGTTCTCTATCACGCGATTAAAAATCGGCCGGGTTTTTTTTTTTTGTACAGAGGGGGGAGAGATGAACGTGCCCTTGTACCTCATGACTTGGCACGGCCTCACCACATCCTGTCTCTCTGCCTAGCGCTCAAACAAGCACGCGCACACTCAGGTCGAGACTGCCGTGTGTTAAAGTGTGTGTGTGTGTGTGTGCATTGTGTGTGTTTGCATGTGCTTGTACAGTACAGGCATGTTTGTGTGTGCTTGTGCATGCATGCGTGTGTGTGTGTGTGTGTGTGTGTGTGTATGTGTGTGTCCATTTGTGTATGCTTGTGCTTTGTGTGTGATTGTGCATGCATATGTGTGTGTTCATTTTTGTGTGCTTGTGCGCTTGTGTGTGTGCATTTCTGTGTGCTTGTGCCTTGTGTGTGCTTGTGCATGCATGTGCGTTCGTGTCTGTGTGTGTGTGTGTATGTGTGTGTGTGTGTGCATTTCTGTGTGCATGTCTGTATTTGCAGGTGTGTTTGCTCATACTTGTGCATATGTATATGTGTGTGTGTCTGGTCTTCCTGTGCATAGGCTGTCTAAGTGTTAGTGTTAATTTCCTGTCTCTAAAGACATATTTAAGGCGACAGGAAGACTTGCAGCTCGTATCGGGCCACTCTGTCTGACTCTTCCTCCTGCTCAGTTTCCATCAGCGCCCTGCGTCACCTCCCTGCCTCGCTCTCAGCCTCGCCACACCCCACAGAGCCTCCGGTACCTTCCGGCACCTTCCATTAGATCAGGGGCCTCTCCGGTGTGAGGTTTGTCTGCTATAGTAGCATGAGCATGTGGTGCTTCATTGAAGGTCTGATCCTACAACCATCTGGACCGGTGCCCTAACCACTTCGCCACACCAACCACAGTCAGCCCCCACCCCCCCAACCCGTCTCATTTTTTCTCTCTCTCTCTCTCTCTCTCTCTCTCTCTCCCTCCCTCTCTCGGTTTCTGTCTCCGTCTCTCTTTGTCTATCTTGCACTCTCAGTTTCCGAATTCGTCTGTTTTCATTTCTCTGCTCCATACTTCTTTCTGACGCATCTCTGTTTAAGGGTCAAATACATCTTATTACTTCAATTTTCCTTGTGTTAAAAGTTACTTAAAAGCTTATATTATTCTTGTTCTGATATTTGGCCCCGTTTCATGTGGTCCCAGTTTTTTTTCCCGTCTACACTGTGAGCATGTGAGGGGGAGCTCTGTGCATGATGCATTTGAAGGGACAACCTGGCTCAGTTGGTTAACCACTTGCTGACTGGACATGAGTGCAGTGAAAAATTCATGTTGCGTTTATGTGGCATTGTTTCTGTAAACGAAAGCACAGCAGTTCTCAGTTTTCTGAAATGGCCCACTGCCTCCTGCCAACTTCTCTGTAACCAGAGTAAACTAACCACAGGTAGGTAGGGATTGCCAATTGGAAATTGTCAGTTTGACTTCAGCTCAGCTTGTTAGTCTGAAGGTTTTAGAGTTTAAAACCCTCTAAAGATTCCAGAAAGATTTCATTGAAACATCCCATTATCAGCAGACTTCTTTTAGATACTCACTCGCTCATTCACTTACTCACTTGTGCCCTCCACAAAAACCACATTTTACTCTTTATTGTTTTAGTCCTTCAGCAACAGTCTGTTGTGGAGATCACCACAGGCGGCAGAGTACCTGGGGTGCAGTGTTCCAGCAGTGCTTCAAGGACACCGCTTGCTCTCCTTCTGTAACCGCTGTCCTGCCTTTCAGGTGCAGTCCTGGCTTCCTGGGGGAGTACTGCCAGTACGTGGACCCCTGCACAACGGGCTACTGTCTGAACGGGGGCAGCTGCAGCGTGCGCGGGGCAGGGGCAGGCATACCCGTGTGCTCCTGCCCCCTGGCCTTCACCGGGCCTAAATGCCAGATGCCCTTGAACTCCCTGTGCCACCCCAAAAACCCCTGCCAGCACCACGGGGAGTGCACCCTGCTGTCCCAGGACCAGTACCAGTGTCGCTGCACCCAAGGGTGGACCGGTCAGTTCCGCGCGCACCTCCGCCCAAATGTGTAGCTTCTCACGGCGACGCTGGGTTATCCTGGCTCCCCCTCCCTCTGCCTCCTGTTTCGGTGACACTTCTCTCTCAGTTGCATGTTTAAGCCGTAATGTCTATACCAACTTAGCCATTTCTGCAGACCGTTAGCCACCGTTTAAGACATGGAAAACTGAAATGTCATCAAAAAATTGTAGTTGATTTGTGTACACGTACAAAAATTTTTATTTCTACACCAAACGGAATGATCTCAATGGTCATTGTTGGTCATTTTTCTTAACATACTGTTTTTTTTTTTTTAGTCCTTAATCAAATATGGTTTTTGTTTTCCTGATTTACGCCTCCATTGGTGTTCATTACCGTTTTCCTGCACCCTCCACATAACATCTGCTAAAGCCTTTTAAGACATTTTTTTCCCCCAAATGACCTGCATTTGTTGGAACTCCCTCCCTACTAAGAATACAACTTGTACTACGTTTCAATGAAAATCGGCCGCCTGAAATTTAGCAGTAGTAGTATGCTAGTACGTGCCTTCGAACACAGTCTCCTGCCTCGTCCTCTTTCTCACGCTCCACCTCTCTCTCTCTCCAGGTGATAAATGTCAGTGGAGAGATGGTTGCGCGTCCAATCCGTGCCGTAATGGGGGCGTCTGCACCCCGGGGCAGGAGGGTAAGCCCATCTGCAAGTGTAGCGCTGGGTTCGACGGCCGGCGCTGTCACCTGGACGTGGACGAGTGTGCCCGGGAGTCCGTGTGCCAGAACGGCGGTGTTTGTGAAAACACGCCTGGGTCCTACCACTGTAACTGCACCAGCGGGTTCACCGGCAGCCACTGCCAGAGCATCTACATGCCCTGCTCCCCCTCCCCCTGCCACAACGGGGGCACCTGCCAGCCCACCTCCAAGACCAGCTATCAGTGCCACTGCCTCCAAGGTGGGACAGACTGTCGGTGTGTCTGTCTGTGTCTCTTTGCGTGTGTGCGTGTGTGTGTGCTTATCTGTGCATGTTTGTGTTTGTGTGTGTTTGTGTGTGTTTGTGCGTGTGTGTGCGTGTGTGTGCGTGTGTGTGTGTGTGTGTGTGGTACACTCTGCTGATGTGTTTTGCCGTAAGGCCTGAATGCGTTGATGTGTTTTGTTTATTCATGGTCACTGCCTGCCATTTTCCTGTGATGTGGGTCTAAACAAATGTGGAAAGATTCATGTTTACAGAAAAGCGAAGCACATCCTATAATTGCAGGACAGGGTTTCAGATTGCCTGAGATGAGCTAAGACTAGAGTGGGTTCTCTCCAAACCAGGCTTCGACGGGAACGTCTGTCAGAACAACGTGGACGACTGTCCTGGTCACCATTGTGAGAACGGGGGCACCTGTTTGGATGGGGTCAATACCTACAACTGCCAGTGTCCTCCAGAGTGGACAGGTAAGAATGAGCGTGTGTGTGTGGAGAAATTGTTTTGGATTTTCTGTGCTCGATCAATCTTGCCTGGTGTAATTGAGCCAACCAAGAGGACCAGAAGGTGGTGTTTGCACTTTATTGAGAGCATTTCCAATACACCAGATAAGCTCACTAAAGCAGAGAGGTAATCGAATCCAAAAGAATTGCGTATTTGACCCCGGTTTGGTGTGTGGTGTGTGGGTTTCACACTGCCCCCCTCCTCCCCCAGGTAACTTCTGCACGGACGACGTGGACGAGTGCAGACTGCAGCCCAACGCCTGTCAGAACGGCGGCACCTGCAGCAACTCCCAGAACGGCTACAAGTGCGTGTGCGTCAACGGCTGGATGGGGCCCGACTGCTCCGAGAACATCGACGACTGCCTGGCGGCAGCCTGCGGCGAGGGCTCCACCTGCATCGACCGCGTGGCCTCCTTCGTGTGCCAGTGCCCCATCGGCAAAACGGGTACGCCCGGGTGAACGGGGCGGGGGGGGGTGGAAACGCCCGGCTCTGACAGTAAAGCTCCGTTCTATATACCTCGGAAACTCGGAATTACGACCTTTCCGTATTGGGTAATATGACCTGGAACGGCCTGTTAACTTGGAATCGCGGGTCCAAAAATTGGGTGTCGTTTCACAGAGTTGCCGAGGTATATCCGTTCTATATACCTCGGAAACTCGGAATTACGACCTTTCCGTCTGGGTAATATGTCCTGGAACGGCCTGTTAACTTGGGATCGCGGGTCCAAAAATTGGGTGTCGTTTCACAGAGTTGCCGAGGTATATCCGTTCTATATACCTCGGAAACTCGGAATTACGACCTTTCCGTCTGGGTAATATGTCCTGGAACGGCCTGTTAACTTGTAATCGCGGGTCCAAAAATTGGGTGTCGTTTCACAGAGTTGCCGAGTAGGAGGAGACTCAAGTACGTTTTTATTTGTATTTTTGAATGCTCTCGAAGAACCGTGTATGTTACAGAGTAGCTCTGAAGCTTACGGTGCTCAAAGTGTCAGAGCTTGCCGGCTGCCGTGTTGCGGGGGTCACGTCGTAACGGTTGCTACGAGGTGACCCCCTGGAAAAGCTCCAAGCTCATAACGCTGAGCTCCCGTGTCGGAACTGTGAGCTTCCGCGTTCACGGGGAACGCGCCGTAACCCTCAGTAACCTGTGGGTGTCCGTTCCTGCGTTCCAGGGCTGCGTTGCAACGTGGACGACACCTGCATGAGCTCGCCGTGTAAAAACGGCGGGGCCTGCGACTCCAACCCCTTGACCGGCATGTTCAACTGCAAATGCGCCCAGGGCTACAGAGGAGCCACCTGTGATGACGATGTGGATGAGTGCAAGATAGGTAAGCACCTCTGTCTCTCCGCTGGGACTACAACCCCTGTCTGACTGTACAGTACCTATGTCCTTCTATTCCACAAACTCCCACCTGTATCTGTCTGTACCACAGACTCCCACCTGTATCTGTCTGTACCACAAACTCCCACCTGTATCTGTCTGTACCACAAACTCCCACCTGTATCTGTCTGTACCACAAACTCCCACCTGTATCTGTCTGTACCACAAACTCCCGTCTGTATCCGCCATGCCCACCTGTATGTAATTGCACTGAAAACACCTGGCTGCCTGCAGTAGTAATGCCAACCACTTCTCCTCAGCCTCGGACCTGTGCGAGCACAACGGTAAATGTATCAACACGGTGGGCTCCTTCAGCTGTAACTGTACCCCTGGTTACGGGGGCCCGCGCTGTGAGCTGGACATCAACGAGTGCAACTCGTCCCCCTGCCGGAACGGGGCCACCTGCCTCGACCAGATCGGGGAGTACGCCTGCTTCTGCATGTCAGGTGCGCACAACGCCCGCCACACACACACCCCGCCCGCCGCACACGCCCCTGTCTGCCGGACCAAGCCTAACCACACTCTGTATCCTGTGTGGCCAGGGTTCACTGGGGTGCACTGCGAGACAGACGTCAACGAGTGCGACAGTTTGCCCTGTCTCAATGGTGGGACCTGCCAGGACCACGTCAACCAGTTCTCCTGCCAGTGTCAGCCAGGTGTGTGGAGTGTGTGTGGAGTGTGTGTGGAGTGTGTGTGGAGTGTGTGTGTAGAGTGTGTGTAGAGTGTGTGTGTAGAGTGTGTGTGTAGAGTGTGTGTGTAGAGTGTGTGTGTAGAGTGTGTGTGTAGAGTGTGTGTGTAGAGTGTGTGTGTAGAGTGTGTGTGTAGAGTGTGTGCGTAGAGTGTGCGTAGAGTGTGCGTAGAGTGTGCGTAGAGTGTGCGTAGAGTGTGCGTAGAGTGTGCGTAGAGTGGCTGAGCTTTCTCTCTTCCCCGCAGGTTTTGGCGGGAAGACGTGTGAGATGGACATCGACGAGTGCGCCAGCACGCCGTGCCTGAACGGCGCTCGCTGCGTGGATCTTCCCTCCGGATACGACTGCGAGTGCGCTGAAGGTGAGACCCGCGCTGGAAACTCTCAGTCACACTCTCTCTTCACACTTCACCGCCGCTTACTGTAAGACCTCCTCCTTTCCAAGAATTTAGGCAGGTGGCACCAGGAAATCTGCCAGTGACGGTAAAATGTAAAAAGAAAAACACTCGCTTAACTTTGTAAAATAACATCCTTGTCATATATAAACTTGTTATTGCTAATCTAACCGCTAAATCCATTGAAGCCCTATCACTCAACATTAACAGGTTCTTACTCAGGATGTTAATCTAACCCATTGCTAATCTAACGTAGCATTGCGAATTCAACTTTATCACACGCATCATACAGAGTCCCCACCTGTTATTACTGATCCAACTTCTAACCCTTATTCAAACCTAACACACAAATATAATTTATAGGACCCATTCTTAACCATAATTCTTATTCAGGACTAGCATGCTAACAGAATGTATGTCCTTATTAACCCTGGC